>NC_079209.1:24344893-24644893 GCF_026745355.1 Beta vulgaris subsp. vulgaris
GTGGACCAGGTCTAGGCACGTGACCCGTTATATCACTTTAACATACACTATATCATTTTAACATACACTATATCATTATAACATACACTATATCACTTTAACACACCTTATATCACTTTAACATACACTATATCACTTTTAACATACACTATATCATTTTAACACACACTATATCACTTTAACACACCCTATATCACTTTAACACACACTATATCACTTTAACATACACTATATCATTGTAACATACACTATATCATTGTAACACACACTATATTATTTTAACATACACTATATCACTTTAACATACACTATATCATTTTAACATACACTATATCATTATAACATACACTATATCACTTTAACATACACTATATCAATGTAACATACACTATATCATTTTAATATACACTATATCATTTTAACATATACTATATCACTGTAACATACACTATATCATTTTAATATACACTATATCACTTTAACATACACTATATCATTTTAACATACACTATATCATATCAATATACACTATCATAAACTCACGTGATATGGATCGGGTGCACACTAATTAGTGTGCACCGGGTTCATATTAGTTTTTTTATAATACAGAAAGACGTTACAGAACTTGAAACTTATGGTAATAAATCTTCCTTGATTTTATTATGCTAGCTTCTTTTTTTAGTAGCAGTCTGTTACAGCAATTAATTTGATGTATCTAATTATCGCATTGCCATTTGCCAATGGTTATTTCAAACCATTGATAGGTTGTTTGCTGAAAAAAATTTCTCTCTTCCAAGTTTCTAATTGATAGAATGAAGGCGAAGGTCAATAAACATCTATACAAATATATTAAAAGGTGTTTCTATCAAAGGAACAGTGCCACGTGGCACTCGTATGAACCTTCTAATACACATGTAAAAATTCTATTGTGCTCCCAGAGCACGGTGCACACCATGCATCCAGTAAATTTGTTCCATTTTTTATGAATAAATGTTCTATTCCAACAAATATTCATTTTAAGCATATTTTTCAGCAAAAAATTATGTTCTATTTTTCGTAAAAAAAGTTCTAATTTCAATAAGCAAATGTTTTATTTCAACAAACATTTGTTTTAAGCTTATTTTTCTGCAGAAAATTAAGTTATATTTTTTGTGAAAATTGTTCTATTTTCATCAAGCAAATGTTCTTTTAAAACTTATTTTTCACCAAAAAGATGTTCTATTTTTCCTATATTCTATATTTGATAAGCATGTGTATTTAAATAATTGAATTTTAGTGATGTTCTACTTCAACAATAAAATGTTCATTATGTAATTGGATTCTGGTAATGTTTCACTTCAACAGTAAAATGTTCTTTTTCGTAAATGAATTCTTGTAATGTTCTATTTCAACACTTAAATGTTCATTTTCGTAATGTTTCACTTCAATAGTAAAGCGTTCGTTTTCGTATTTGTAAATGTTCTATTTTGTATTGTGGGAGCACAAGTTTCATTGTGCTACTAGATGGGAGCACAATGCACGTATTACATGTTTATAATCTCAATCAAAAATATTAAACGTGTAGTTACTAGGATTCGAACACATGATATATGAAATGAAATTTTAGAGTTTAACCACTGATCCATTACAGTTTCAATGCTTAATGTTTCAAAGTAAAACATAATAAAGTATTATAATCTATATTATTATCTAAAGCAAAATCCTAAATCCTATGTGGCAAGCTCATGTTCACCGAGCAATTCTAGAGCACAACCAATGTAAAACTATCATATAGGGTGTCCACTTAGGATTGGCCTTGGGTGAATCCGAAATTTTTTATATGTCTTAATTACGGGTGATTAGAGGTAATTATGGGTGATTAGCGTAAATTGTGGAATAAGTAAGGCAAGGCCAGTTTTTATAATCTACAATTCCATTTAAATTTGGTCGAAAAGTATTCACTCCCATATTGCTATACTTTCAGTTTTCCTATGTAATTCATATATGGTAATGAAATTAAAATATCAATCATGTATGATTAATGTCAATTAGGAAATTAAAAAAACTAGATGGTTATTGATTATTTTCAGTACAAATTTGCGGCAAGTTGTAGTAGAGTTTTGAGGTACTGAAATACGAGTGTAGATGGCCACAAGTAGTAGAGTTTTGGGGGAAGTTTTAAGTTTCCTAATTGACATACTTGAAGGATTAAATTTGGGTTTTAAAAATAAAATCAAAGATAAAATCAATATCATATATCATATCATATAATATCTATATCTATATCTTCTACATTATTATCTAAAGTAAAATTCTATTAAATCCTACATGGCAAACGCATTTTGACCGAGCAATTCTATACCTTCACAAACTAAAGACTCCGAAATTCTGGGTCCACGTGGCATGTCACTATCTTGTGGCCGAAATTTTTTTATATATAAATGCTAAAAATCGTGATTTATGTTGATTGAGTATTTAAATTAGGCAATTAATATCATGATGTCATATGAGATTTCCGGAAATCAAGCATATCCCATTTATATATTAATGTGATTGACGTTAATTATGGTTACAATTACGCAATTAAATCCCAAATTCATATACTTTTGGCCGAAATTTATAATTCCCATATTGGTTACATTTCGAAATATTAAATTCCCAAATAAAAATGATAATCAATTTAAATTATCAATCAATCTTAATTATTGTCAATGTTAATGGTAATTGTCAATCAATCACTTAATTTAAATTGATAGTATCCGAAATTCTTAACATTCAAATGTGCAAGTTGATCACCTGAATTAAAATCATTCCTAAATTGAATAACGCGATTTTAGGGATCGATTCAATCAAGCTTTAATATGGATATTATCAATTAATGATATTTGTTTACAATTATGTAATCAATCTAGGACAATAATCACATGATTGATATTGTATAAATATCAAACTTTGCATAAATTAGGGAAGTAATTCAAGCAAGTTTTCAATTTCAAGATCAAAAGGACCGGTGAATATTAAGTATAAATACACGTTTTATGTGATGTTATCCTCCACCAAATTCATCTTTTTTTTCCTCCATACATTTGTTTCATCACCTTGCAATTTGCCCCGTTAGGATGAAGATTTTCCTTTGCAAGTTGCATTGACTAGATAGAGAAATTATCATGGCCAAACCCAAACTAATTGCATACTCTTCCTTAAACGTAGCCTACTACTACTCTTATGTAATTATGTTTACTTAGTCTTCTAATATATTCTATCCGAGATATAATTGTAGTTTCCTATTTTATCTTTTGTAATCATCTCTATCTATTGTAACTATCCTAGGTAGCGGTAGGTTTTACTATATTCTATCCTAGATAGTAGTAGGTTGTATTTTACTACTATATCCTATGTCAATGTAAATGTAATATATCATTCTACAATTATCATTTAAAGAAAATTACCCAAGCATTTCTAATGATATAGTTCATCTATTTTTTTTATTAAGAATTATATAGTTCATGATTGTCATATGGAAAAAAAAAAAAGTCGTTTTATTAGTATTGTAATTTTGGTAATTTTATGTGTGGACGAATAAACATGGATCTCTTAATGAAATAGTATATATAGACTTGTGTTTACTTCCCAACTCTTTTTTGTGCATGTGATGGTAAATTATTCATGGTAATATATTTGAAGTATTCATGATAATGAGGATCGAATTTAACGTTGATTGAATGGTTGAGTACAATAACACTTCCAACTATATCTTTTCCCTAAAATGAAACATTAGATTGAGGTGACACTATAGACTACTACATAATACATTCTCAATAAATAAACTTAGTTTACCATAATCTTCTAAGTGTGTCTTCTTCACCTTAAAAATAATAAGATTGAGTTCTAAATTTCTAATAAGTTAAGATAAGTTAAATAAGTTTCGTTACTCGTTCATAAAAGAGTTTAAACTCGTTATAAAATTAATTATAATGAGTATAAAGTTCAATTAAGTTCAAGATAATTTAAGTGAGAAAAATGTACCTTACGATTCAAAGCATTGTCGTTATTATGTGTTATATGATATACTCCCTTCGGTCTTTATTAGTTTACCTGTTTTTTTTTTGTTTTGTTTGCACAAAGTTTTAGAAGAAACAATTTGTAGGACATAGAAAGAAAGAGAAATTATTATTTTATGTTAAAGTTTAATGTATGTGTGATGGAAAGTAAGTGGTCCCATTTCAAATACAGAAACAAAAGAAATGGGTAAACTAATAAGGACGTCCCAAAAAAAATACGGGTAAACTAATAAAGATCGGAGATAGTATATTATCAATCACGAAACTCATGAAAAATATCATGAAAGTTGTCCATATAATTTTCACTTCAAGAGTTGATATTTGAAGAGAGAAAATTGTTTGTTAGTATATCTATCTAATACTATAAAACAAAATCACTTAGCTACGTGCAAATTTAAGTATTTTCAAATATGTTCACTACATGACGAACTCAAGGTATTACAAATCTAATGTTTCGGATGATAAGTGAACGTTCAAATTTGTGAAGTATTTTCCTTGTTTGTCTTTGACAACATGATTTCAAGGATATGCGAAGAGAAATTACAACTATATACGAGAACATTTAGTTAAGTACAGTGTATCTCAAAAAATCTGCGACCTATAATCATTACCCACAAATTTCAGTCGGATTTCAGTAAACCTTAATTTTGTCAAGTATAGGTCATTTTTACGTTAATCTTGGTATTTTAAGCCAAAACGGGTCACTTTTAAGTCAATATAGGTCATTTTAGGTTAATCTTGGTATTTTTAAGTCAATGTGTAATTTTCAGACAAGTATCATATCTAGTGAATTTATGACTATTGAAACATATTGGACAAGCTATAAAATTATAGGTAAATGCTATAAAATTATATGATTAAAATTATTTATTTTTAAAATACCTTTAAGTCTTTTAAAAACATGGGTGAGTATTCAATGTTGAACAAAACATGAGGGTTAATTTAGTTTAACTTAAACTTATGGGTCTACATTGCACAATTGGTTATCAAAGTGAGAGAATTCAACTTGCCGCATAAAGATGATCATGTATTTTGTGTGGTGGAAGTCACAACTAGCACAAACAAAGCAAATGGAAAAAACATTTAATATATGGTTCATTATCTTATTGTTTATCAACTTTTGACGGAATCACGAAATATGTGTATGTATTTAATATTGTTAGAATATAAAATATTCTTATCAAACAAAAAATTTCCCGTGCAAGATTCAAAAGCCTCGTGAATAGTTGAAGAGATTTATGTTTATTTGTTGTGATTCACTAGTGGAAAAAACCTTATATGTCACTTTGTATCAGATGCGGTTTTGTAAAACCCCATCCGGAAATGAACCCAAAAATGGGTGGAAAATTTGGTACAGATAAGCGGATACGGTCCAAAAAAACCGCATCAGATTTATTAGGGGATGCGGTTTTTTTTTTAACCTGATGCGGTTCATAGGACCTCATCCGAAAATCTGTTCCATGAATCCCTTCCCTCCCAACAAAAATCCCGCGTTCAAAACAGTTCCAAACACAAAATCCTTCCCTCAAAATAAACTCACCCGTTGGGGACTCCCACTACCACTGCGACTGCCCCACCACTGCCCATGCTAGCGACTTGTGCACCACCACCAACGCCGGCGACTACCCCAGCTTCACACCTCAGTCTTGCACACCACCACCAACGCCGACGAATTGCACCTGGTGGGCTTTTATCACTGCTGCACTACCTTTTCGCGCCACCACTACTTCTCCCTAGCTTCGTTCCTCCTCCTCCCCTCCCTAAACAACTACATTACCACCTTTTCCTAGCTATAGGTAACTAAACTTTTGTAACTTTTATTGTAATTCAATGTAATTTGATGAATAATTGTTAGTGTAATTTGATGAATAATTGTTAGTGGTTTAAATTTTATTCATGAGTTAATTTAATTTTAATTGGAGTAGTTAGTTGGACTTAGAGGTCTAAAAAGCTAGGTCTTTGTGGTAGGATGAGTATGATTGTTATTTTTGTAACATAGTTTAGTTTAGTTTAGTTTAGTTTAGTTTAGTTTAGTTTGGTAATTTATACTAATTTGAACTTTAAACTTTGTTGTTAATTATTGAAGCTAGCTAGTGATGGAGTGCTAGTGATGGAGTGTTGAGTTCCATTTCCCTATTTACAACCTTGATATTGGTATGTCATCGCTCATACTTAACTTTCTTTAATTTCATATATTGGTAAATTGGTTTATATGTCCAAATATGTATATATGTATCGTTGAATTAAGATTAGATGTAAGATGCTTTGTTATTCAAAAACCTATGTATATATGCATCATCATATCATATGCCTAGATACCCGTTCGAGACTTACTCATTAGGAGTAAGTCTTGAATAGTCCCCGGTTTGCGACAGTTCTTAGATGTTTAATCTCACTTAGGTAGTGAATGTATGTCGTTATTTCGATTCTATGGAGGAAAATCTTGGCTTGTCGTTTCCCTATTTTTGTTCTCTGGGTACATATGTAGATATAAGTAACTATATATCTACATCGTGTACTTGGAGAACTGTAGGGAAATGCTGTCGGATTTTCCGTAGAATCGAGAAGAAGACATACATTCACTAGTGAGATTATAGACATCTAAGGATGGGTTAGGTTGGAGTGATAAGGACCTTTGGAAAGCATGCCCAATTTCATTTAATGTATATCGTTCATATATAAATTGTAATCATGTAGTTAAGTTTGTTATTGACATGAGGTACTTGTTGCTTGTGTGTAATTAGAGGTGTGATTGAAATGAATCGTGCATGAATGTATGGTAGTCGTGACACGAGTGAATTCGTGGATGGGGTATTTGAATTTTGTGATGCTGCATTAAGTCATCATGCTGCAACGGGAACTGAAGGGTTTTATTGTCCTTGTGTTGATTGTGGCAATGTAGGGATGGTTAGTAACATTGGGTCGCTGAGGGAGCATATTTTTCGTCGTGGGTTTAGGCAAGACTACCATGTATGGGTTTGGCACGGTGAGGAGGGTATATATGATGGTGGGAATGCCGTTGTTAACGATGTGCATGAAAGAGGTGAATTTGATGTCATTGAGAATGACAAGAACCTCGAGGACGAATATGAGATTATTGAGGATGATGATGATGATGATGGGGACCATATCAAGGAGATGATGGAGGGGGTGGATGATGATGCTGGGAAACGGCCTCGTATCTTTGAGTGCATGGCCGAGGCATCTCGAAAATCGTTGTATCCCGGTTGTACGAGGTACACCAAGCTGATGGTCGTGATAACACTCTTTAACATCAAGACGAAAGCCGATATAAGTGACTCAGCTTTCACTTCCTTATTGCAAGCATTTGGTGATATGTTGTCGGACGACCATGAACTACCCAAGTCGAACTACTATGCGAAGAAACTGATGTGTCCCTTCGGTTTGGCGTACCAGAGGATACATGCTTGTCCAAACGATTGTGTGCTACATCGAAATAAATATGCGGATATGGATTAGTGTCCTCGATGTGGGAAGTCACGTTATAGGTGTGCATGGGTTGGTGATAAGAAAGGGCCTCCAGCAAAGGTGATGTGGTATCTTCTGATTATACCACGATTCAAGCGCATGTTTTCAATCAAGAAAGATGCTAAGAGCTTAAGGTGGCATGGAGAAAGAAGGAAAAATGACGGTTTTCTCAAACATCCGGTTAATGCTCCTGAGTGGAAAGGTATCAATCGTCTGCATAAGACCTTTGGTGCCGAGGATATAAATTTGAGGCTTGGCCTATGTACAGATGGGATGAACCCATTTGACAATCTTAGTTCTCAACATAGTACATGACCGGTTCTTCTAGTTATATACAACTTGCCTCCTTGGTTGTACATGAAACGCAAGTACATCATGTTGTCGATTCTTATTTCAGGGCCAAAACAGCCTGGAAACGACATAGATGTCTACCTCCAACCACTTGTTGATGATTTGAGAAAAATGTGGGATGAAGGAGTTTATGTGTATGATGCACATGCTGATGAGGTTTTCACATTGCGTGTCATGCTTTTATACACTCTTAATGACTTTCCTGCTTATGGGAACTTATCCGAGTATAAGAACAAAGGGAAGAAAGCATGCCCGAATTGCATCGACGACACAGAATCTAAATACATTTCTACTTGTCACAAAGAAGTTTATATGCGGACCCGAAGAACAGTTGAGGAATGGGTTGCTCGTAGGCCATTGATTGGTGTTGAGGTTTTTGATCAGGTCAAGAGTATTGAACGATATTCGGCAAAGGAGCGAGTGATGGTTGTAAGGGACTTTGGAAAAAGGAGTCTATTATGTGGAAACTTCCATATTGGAAGGATCTAGAGGTTAGACATTGTCTCGACGTCATGCACATAAAGAAAACTGTATGTGACGCAATTCTGGGGACTCTTATGAATATTCAACATGAGACAAAGGATAACAAAGGAGTACGACTGTACCTGGAAAGTGAGGGGCTTCGACCAGAGCTATGGGTTCAAAAGAGGGACACTAAGAAAAGAAAGAAAAAAGAAAAAATATCTAGCATAGGAAAAGGAAAGGGAAAAAAAGAGGAAATTCAAGAAGCGTCGGCTGATGATAGGAACTATTTGCCTCCGGCTTGCTACACTCTATCTAGAGCTGGGAAATGGCTTTTTTGCGAGTCTCTGTACAACATTAAGGCTCCATCAGGATACTCATCGAACATAAAAAGATTTGTTACCTTAGACGGTGAATTGAAGCTATCGAGTAATAAGATACTTTATATGTAACTGACCGGAACATTATCCGAACCAAAATACAAGTTACGAAACAAAAGAAATTATATTTAATAATTGAGGGATTACGTCTAGTACTTCACCATAATAAATACTGAACAACAATCACGGTTCTAGTTGGAAAAATGTACTCCCTCTTTCCAACATTTACGATTTGAGCGTCAAACTTCATGAAACTTTGATTATATATATATATCAGACAAAAGATTATTGTGTCTCACATATATATCAGACAATAGATTATTTTGCATGCTTCTGTTAGATTTATTTCAAATATTTGTTTTCAAATTATTATAGGAAAAATTGACAGAAATAATCTTAACTATGACCGGTCCGCTCAAAATAATCCGAACTTTGGGTTATTCTAGAATAATCCAAACTATTTGGGGTACCTTTCCAAAATAATCCAAACTTTTATTTTTCTTGCCTTCAACGATCCCTTTTGGGTCTATTATATATAGGATAATTAAAAGTTTGGATTATTTTGAGAACATACTCCCAATAGTTTGGATTATTCTATAATAACTCATAGTTGGGATTATTTTGAACGAAACGGTGATATTTTGGATTATTCTTGTCAATTCTTTTTCAATTTGTAATTACAGATTCAGATGGTCACAATGTCAAAATTGTCAACGAATTTTTTTTACACGGCTACAGATACAAGCACCATACATCATTATTCATTTCAATTAACCTAGTTCTTTGGGGGGGGGGGGGGGGTTGAAGGATAAGAACAATAAACAGAGAAGTCCCAAAAGATTGGGCCATTGTCAAAACCTGTAGAAGCTACGCTGAATTCAGACCCACATAACCTGCAAGAACTGCCAAGAAGGATGCGATGCAATATGCGCATGTGACAACAGATGATTTTTGCATTCCCCACATTTCAAGGTAATGATGCAACGGAGCTACTTGGAAAAAGTTATGTGACTTGCGTCCTTTCTCCTGTAAGCTATCAGTGATCCTGAAGAATAGTATCTGAGAAAAAAGATCAGTTAAAGATGCTACACAAAGCTCCTATATTGATTGGAAATCAAGCACCTCTGGGGTTGCCAAAAACAAGCAAGCCACCAACATATACATAATGTTGACGTCTCGCACTTGTATGTTTAATAAGTTTCATAAACAAAAGGAGAAACCATGGACTAGCAATAAATTCATATGAAAAACTCCGAAGTCCAAACCCTCCTTTATCTGCTTAATTCATATGCGTGATGTTTAAAAAACACTCCCTCTAATTCGAAACACGTGGTTGGCAAATCTTTCCCTTTTTATCCAATTTTAAGTGTGTTAGATTTCCTATGCAAATTTCTGAATATTTTCACTCCACCCATCTTTTTAACCCTGAAAATAAATGTGCTCTATCTTCTATCTTCCAGCAAAAAATATAGAAGGTTGGCCATTTTACAACACGAAAATCCTTTATGGAATTAGGGGGTATGTAGAAGCTATGTTGCATTGGCTAAAGATGCGACACAAACTCGTTACCCTGACTAAATCAACTACCATATAGGTCATTATTGCCTGCTTAATTATGCACTGAAAGAATTAATCAAACAACACAAGAAAAAGATACAAAAACGAAAGAGAATCAGAACTAAGGAGGTTCAAGAGCCTAATAATATATTCAAATGGACATTTTAGACCATCTTTAGTTTGCATTTTGATGTCACAAGGACATAAATGGGTCTTTGCCAGTGTAACATAATTCCCTTATCCCCCGCTAATTGCGATCTAAAACAGTGAATAATGGTCTGCTTTCGCCAAATTTTGGCCCATTTTGGGCGAACCGTGGATTATACAGCAAATTATGTTACACTGGTCTTTGCTGCAGGATGACGACTATGCAAATTGTGAAATTGACTAATCTTAACACAATGTAAAGTAAATTTGAATATTCAAAACAGTAGAAGACATGTAAAGTTCACAAAGATATCTACCTGAATTACCACAGCAATCGCTTCAACGACCAAAATCCCTGAAGCAATGAAAAGCGGAATAAACATGCCACTACATGAAGCCATTGCAGCAAGGGCTCCACCTAATGCCAAGGATCCAGTATTACCCATAGTTACAGATGCTTTGTAGCGGTTGTGTAAAAGAAAACCAACACAGGCACCTGCCATTGATGTTCCAAACACAGAAACATCTAGTTTCAAGATAAAAGTCAATGAGAAGTAGGATTGGTTGGGTGATTTATATTTGAATTAAATTTCATTATTGGTTGACCAAGGATATCAAGATTTCATAAATGAGCCACAAACAGCAATGCAAAACGTCAGTTCAAGCATAAATAAGCAAGCACAGGCCCAGTTTACAGTTTATATATTATGCAGCAAAACTAGAGGCTGATTATTATTTTTATCAATATTAAGCACTCCACAAGAGATTATAACATATGCTCAAATTTTTACGTTGATGCCCCTTTTGACAGCCAACAATAAATGGGGACAATAATAATGAATTTGTAACCAAGTAGTACTTTGTCACTTGGCAAGACTCTTACCTTAGATCCTAGAGGTCTTGAATTCGAAGATAAAAAGGTAATGAATTTGTATGTAGCATTGTAAGTAGTCAGGATCTTTCTCCTTACCATTAAAAAAAAGGGTAATGAACTTGAATAAAAACCTCATGCATATGTCCATAATATTGAAACACCATTTCCAAACATCTATTTTTCTTCAGAGTTTTCCATTAACATACAATACAACCTCTATTATGAGGATGAAGAGATACTTAGAGGTGGGCAGACACTAACATCAACATGGACATTAAACTTTTCCTCACAAATTACATATAAATATATTACAATTACCACCACTTACTATGCCTACCAAATGAGCCATAAGAGTTCTATATGAAGAGCATTACGTAGTTAAATTTACCCCTCGCGCATAAGCATATTAAGACTATTTTGAAAGCACATACCAATAACCCTTTTGAGGAGTGAGGACCACATATGATAAGATTACTCTGAAGTGATAATGACTTCAAGGAATCACTAAACCAAAAGCCACAACTAGGACAGGGAAATTTGATGTATTAGATTCTGTCCTTATATAGGATTGTTTCTTTCAAGTTCGAACTCAAATTGAATTTTCTAAATAGTCCATTCCGATCTACTTTTCATGAGTCCAATCTAGTCCGATCCAATCTGAAATTGACAATTCCATTTATTAAAAAAAAAAACCTTGAACCCAATGTGGTCCAATTTTTAGTTTTCACAATTAAACAAAAATTTGCTAGAATAAAGCTTATAACGGAAAAACCAAAATCTATTAAACATCATCACATTGAATATCATACATAGAAACTGAAATTTTCACAAATTCAAGATGTGGCCATACTACAGCTTATGAATACATTTATACATACTCAACTTTCGACTTTGGTGTCAAATTGGTTGAGTCAAATCTAGTCCAAAATCTAAGACTTAAATTTAAGTCAATTCTATACAACTTTACCAAGTAATGTTGGATTGGACAATGTACTTTATCTAATCCGCTTATACTCCAAGCAATAACTCCACTAGAAAACTAAATGCCCTCCTAATCTTGACATCTCAACCTAAGACCCACCAACAAGCCTAGAATTAAGCCCAATCGTAATTCAAATTTTTCCAAAATATACAATACCCATGTAGCAATGGAACTTCTAGTTCTTTTATCTCTCTAAAGTCAAAAGTAGCATATACATAACCCTTTAGAATCTATCGGAAAGAACTCATGCACAAAGGAGTATAGCTCAATAAAAAAAGCATCGTATTTGTCAATAAGGGGCAGAGCATAGCATGCACCAAGCATTGAGCAAGCACAAGGCATGTTAAGTTCATAAATTCGCATAATTAGCCATGTTGATTCATCATTGTACCACATTAGAGGTCTCTTATTAAGTAAAGATGTATAGAATGGTACAACACACTTACGAATAATTTTTGCATCTAATTGATTTTACTTGAACAAGCTCACATACATATCTCGTGTACTAACTCTAATACTTGTTAAAAGGTCCCTATCACAATTTACCACCCCGTCTTTACTAAAAATCGCCCGTATTTTTGCCTTTATATTCCTCCCTTGCCCCTCCCACTTCACTCAACTCATGCACTCTTCCTCTCTCACTTCTCATCCACTCACTCACTTCACTTAGCTTGTCACTTGGCCGACCACCACCACCACCACCAAGTCCTGGCCGTACTTGAACACCATCACCACCGGAGCACCACCACCATTTTCTGGGAGTACTTGAGCTCCACCACCGGGGGCCAACTTGAGGACCACCACCGGGAGCCAACTTCACCATCACCGGAGCCACCACTACCGCGGCCAACCACCACCGTGGCAATGTCCGACGAAAAACCGTCAACGCCGCCATCATCATCCGAATGTAATGTGGTTAGTTTTTGAATTTTTTTTTTCCGGCCACCACGCTTGGTGACATTTCAAAATTTCGTTTCCTCCATCGAGGAACTGAAATTTTTTTTGATTACCATGGTAACGATGTCCTTTTTTGTTTCCTCCATGGAGGAAACGAACCAGAACTTTGTTTCTTCCGTGGAGGAAACGAAAAAGGCGTTCGTCACCATGGTAACGAAATGCTTTTTCGTTTCCTATGTTTCGAATTCTGTGCATATTTCCATCATTTTTATATACTTTCGAATATTATGTATTTATTTTGAATATTCTGTTTAATTTCGAATAATATGTGTTTATATAAAATCACGAATAATGTGTGTTTATGTTTGAATATTATGTGTTTATTTTATATATTTTCGAAAAAAACATAATATTCGGAAAAAAACACCTTTTTCGAATATTATATTTTTTTTAATTGTAATGTTCAGTGATTTTAACATGGAAATTAGTATAATTAGTAATTATAATCAATTAATGTAATATGTTAAAAGTGAGTGTTTCTGATTATTTATGTGAAAATACATTAATGTTGTGTAATTATAAGTTAAAATTCATGTTTTCTTAGTATTGGAATTAATTATAATCATCGTGCAAAAATTTAGGTAATGATCATTATATGTTTAAATATTATAGGTTTATTTGCCGGATTTTGGGGGTGATTATGTAGACTATAATCACATGTTTTATAATGAAACGATTTGGGGGTGACAAAAAGGAAATACAAGCTTGGGTGAAATCTAGGACACTTGAAATTGGGTTTGTGATGGTTATTTCGTCAAATCATAGACTCGAATCCAATGGGAATGAGTATGTGTATATGAGATGTAACCGGCGTGAAAGATATCGAGGTGAAGGTAGGGATCTTAGCGTAGCAGAACGTATAGCTACCAAAACAAAAGCATGTGGGTGTAGAGCGAAAATTAGGCTTATGTTTTTGTCTTACCCTGATCGAACGGGATGGGTGATCAAAGCAGATCCAGGGTTAAGTGGCATGCATAATCACAAGTTTATTCATTACTGTGAGGGCCACCAACCCTAGCGGTCTCGGCAAAGGTTTTCACTCGCGATATGATAAAGTAGCACATTAGACCTGCTAGTATCATGAAAGTCGTTAATGAGAAATTTCCCGATGATCATCCTAAGATGAAACACTTGTACAACCTGAAAGAAAATAATAGAAGGGAAACAATGGATGGTAGAGACATGATGCAGCAATTCCTACACCTTGCTCGAGAGCACAACTACATTTTTTGGATACGGCAAGACGAGCAGACAAATATGATGACATAGGCGTTCATGGTGCACCCTCGATCTGTAATACCCCCGAATTTTCAAAAGTTATTTTATTATTTATTAAGCCCTAATTTGTATGCATTTCAGTTCTACCATTGGAAGGATATGATGAAGGTGTTAGAAGGTCGCCCTTGGTGTTTCGACAATATGCTCATCATCCTGAAGGAAGCTGATGGGGATGAACAGCATGACCAAGTAAGTCTTATTCATTCACCCTTTTGGGTCCGCATTAAAAACCTTCCTTTTAATTACCGTTCCGATGACATTGTTAAAGCCCTAATTGGCAACATGGGAGAGATTCTTGATCTTGAAGAAGATGTATTGGGATTTGGGAGATATAGGAGAATTAAGGTACTTCTTGATGTAACCAAACCTTTGAGACGATATCGTAAATTGAAGGATAAAAAGGGTCGTGAATTTCAGGTGGATTTTGCCTATGAAAGATTACCTTATTTCTGTTTTGCTTGTGGTGTCATGGGCCACTCCGAACGTGAGTGTCATGGGTTTGCTGAAGAAGACAAACAGGAGGGCTTGGGGTGGAGTTTGGCTCTTAAAGCGACCCCTAGAAAAGGAAGAACAAAAGAAGTACAGGAAGAAAGGAAGTACAGGATGAATAAAAAAGTGCTTTTCCCTATAGATAACTCAGATTCTGGCCTAAACACTACCAGGCAGACTGTGCAGAATTTTTGTCCCCACTCTGGTGACATTAACGAACCCCCATCATTGACTCATAATGCTGAAAATCAAGTTGCAACTTTTCCCAACCAATTAAATGTGATTTTTGGTTTTGATCCAGAAGCTTTAAATGGAGTAGTGATACCTGGGTTGACTACTTCTACTTTGCCCACCACGATTCCCAACACACTCATTCCTACCTCTATACCTGATCCTACCCCCCCAACTTCCTTCGCACCACTTTAATTCCCACTTAGTCAACCCCTCTTCCTCTTATACGGCCCCCTCCACACCTTTAATTACCTCAATTTCAACACAACCTCTCACACCTCCATCCACAACTCTCATTACCTCCCTTCCCATCATGGATGAGGCTGTATCATTCCCTATACAGCAGCCCCCCCCCCAACCTCTCACCTAAAATACCCTCCACCCTCCACATTGTCACCCTCTCAAACTCCTTCCCCACCCTGTGTTTCGAATAATGAAGAGAAGTCTGAATTTATTTTCACCAGTACTAAAGAGGTGATTCTGAAATCCCGTGGCTGGAAGAGATTGGCGAGAGGTGCTTTTGATGAAAAAGGGTCAGCCAAAAATATGGAGACGGATATAGAAATTTTTTTGAAGAAGCGTAATGTGTCTGAGGTCAATAGTATGGAGTGTGAAAAATCTGTGGAAGCAACGAAGCGTTCTAAGCTGAGCCCTGCAAATTTGTCAGGGCCCATGTATGAGGCGGAGGTTGGCCAAAGCCAACCCCGCCAAGCATTATGAATACCCTATGCTGGAACTGCCGAGGGATGGGCAACCCTTGGTCAGTTCGTCAACTCCGGAGGTGGAGTCACACCTATGCCCCCGATATTATCTTTTTGTCGGAAACAATGATAAAAAAGAATGTAGTTAAAGCTTTGAAGGATAAGTTGAGTTTCCATAATGCGTTTGGAGTCTCAAGTGTTGGTAAAGCTGGAGTTTTGTGTATTTTTTGGAGGGAAGAAATAAAATTCAGTCTTGTTTCTTACTCTCAAAATCATATAAGTGGTGACATTGAGGATGGTGATAAGAAATGGCGCTTTGTGGGTATTTACGGTTGGCCAAAGGAAGAAGACAAATACAAGACTTGGAATTTAATCCGTCATCTTCATGCGGATTCTGAAATTCCGATTCTTTTTGGTGGGGATTTCAATGAAATTTTCTGCTCGGATGAAAAAGAAGGTGGTGTGGATAGACATCGGCGGGCTATGGATTCTTTTCGTGAGACTATGGATGATCTTGCACTATGTGATCTTGGCTCTTCTGGGCCCTGGTTCACTTGGGAACGTGGTAATACAGCAGCTACCAAAATTCGTGAAAGGTTGGATAGATATTTGGGCTCCTCCACATGGGTAGATATGTTTCCAGATGTTAGAGTTGAAAATCTCTTACGTTATAAATCTGATCATTCTCCCATTGTTACTCGCTGCCATGTTTATAATCAGAGAGGGAGGAAAGGAAGGGGGTTTCGTTTTGAGACCAACTGGTTGCTGGATGAGACTTGTGAAGCTTTTGTTCAAAAAACATGGGACGATTCTGTGGGGAGTGGGTTATTCTCTCGTTTTGAGATGCTGGGGCGTGGTCTCCTTGTTTGGAGTAAAGAGAAGTTTGGGAAGTTAAATTTCTCAAATCACCAAGACTGAGAAGAAACTGCTTGAGGCGCAACAAAGAAACATTTCCGATGAAAATTGCGTAGAGTGTACTGATCTTGAAAAACAGCTCAATGATTTACATGAGAAGCATGAGGCGTATTGGTACTTGAGGTCCCGTGTTTCTGAGGTTCGTGACGGTGACAGAAATACAAAATATTTCCATCATAAGGCATCTCAGCGACGGAAAAAAAATCACATTGCAGGGTTATATGACAATACTGGTATCTGGCGAGATGATGAGGAGTCGCTTGAAAATATTTTTGGGAATTATTTTACTGATATATTCACCTCGACGAACCCATCTGAGATGAATTTTTCGGAGGTCTTGAGTCATGTTCATCCTGTTGTTACTGATGTCTGTAATCAGAGCTTGCTGCGCCCTTTTACTAAAGAAGAAGTTTTTTTCGGCTATTCAGCAGATGCATCCTTGTAAAGCCCCCGGGCCTGATGATATGCACGCTATCTTTTACCAGCGTTTTTGGCACATTGTGGGTGATGATGTTGCAAATTTTGTTTGTAGTATTCTGCATGGGCTTATTTCACCGAGTTGTATTAACCACACTAATATTGCATTGATCCCTAAAGTTAAAAATCCCACTGTTGCGGCTGAGTTTCGTCCTATTGCTCTTTGTAATGTGTTGTATAAGCTGATCTCTAAAACAATAGTTATGCGATTAAAACATTTTCTGCCTTCTATTGTTTCGGAAATTCAGAGTGCTTTTGTTCCGGGTCGTTTTATTACTGATAATGCTCTCATCGCTATGGAAGTTTTTCATTCTATGAAGTACCGGAACCGGAGCCGTCGAGGTATTGCTGCTATGAAACTTGACATGAGCAAAGCATATGATAGAGTGGAGTGGGGTTTTCTCCGCAAACTTCTCCTAACCATGGGTTTTTATGGTTGTTGGGTAAATCTGATCATGGATTGTGTTACTTCTGTTTCTTACTCCTTCATTCTTAATGGAGGAGTTTATGGTTCAGTTAAACCAGGATGAGGTCTCACGCAAGGTGACCCCCTTTCCCCGTATTTATTTATTCTGATTGCTGATGCTTTCTCAAAAATGATACAGAGTAAGGTCCAGGCAAAATTGATCCATGGGGCTAAGGCTAGCCACAAAGGGCCATGCAGTCTCTCATCTTCTTTTTGCTGATGACAGTCTTTTGTTCACAAGAGCTACCAGAGAGGAATGCACTATAATTGTTGATATTCTCAACCAGTATGAAGCAGCATCCAGGCAGAAAATTAATTATGACAAGTCTGAAGTTTCTTTTAGCAGAAGAGTAACTATTGAACAAAAAGCTGAGTTGATTGGAATTTTAAAGATGCGGCAAGTGGAGAAACATGAAAATACCTTGGTATCCCCTCTATTACAGGGAGATCGAAAAAATCCATTTTTGATGCTCTCTTGGATAGAATTTGGAAGAAACTCCAAGGTTGGAAGGAAAAGTTACTAGCTAGAGCCGGCAAAGAAATTCTACTCAAATCTGTTATTCAAGCCATCCCTACCTATCTCATGAAGGTCTACGAACTCCCTTGCTCTGTGATAGAAGATTCATTCTGCTATGGCCCGTTTTTGGTGGGGGAGCTCGGCTTCTAATCGGAAAATTCACGGGAAAAGTTGGGAGTCCTTATGTACGCTGAAGTGCTTCGGAGGTCTTGGATTTAGAGATCTGACAGTTTCCAATGATGCATTGTTGGGGCGCCAGGCTTGGCGTCTTTCTCGTGAGCCTACTTCTCTTTTTGCTCGAGTCATGAAGGCAAAATATTATCCTCAGTGTGATTTTCTTCAAGCGTCTCTTGGTGTTTCATGTACCTACTCTTGGAAAAGTATATGGAGCTCGAAGGCTCTTTTAAAGGAAGGAAGTATCTGGAGGGTGGGAAATGGTGAGAACTATATAAGCTTAAAAACTCTTATTTCAATTTTACTTACTTTCACATCAATCATATCCAAGGAAGAAATAGCAGATGCAGCCACATTCCAGCGATGCCGCGAAAGTGGCGTATAAGGAATGAACAGAATGAAAGCGTCAAGCTACATGAGATGATCAAGGCAATCCCCTAAGGTGAAGATTCCAAAATAAGGGGTACCTTCTAACTATAGTAAGCGTTGAAATGATGTAGAAGGCACATATGATAGAGAAGAACGGAGAGAACTAAAGATTACCTTAAAAAAATAACAAGTCGTTACAAAGTAGATGAAGAGTCACTTGAAGATAGAGATGAATGGAGAAAACTGATGAAAAAGGTCTAAGATAGCAAAAAGTAAGTTGAGTAAGGCCCATAATTTGTGAGATGGATCACTCTTGCAAAGGTTTAAGACGGCCGACACAGGATCAGAAACAAACATTTAAGAATTCATGGCATGACCCATGTTAAGGCAGCACATTTCATTGAGAGTAAATCACAGAGCAAAAGAGATGATTGAAAGAAGGAAGTGAATTTTTGTATTTCAGTAGCGAAATAGCAAGTTTCTCAGCTTTAGAAATCATTTCCTCTGCTGACCTTGACATCTGGCCTGCTAACAAATTCCCCGTGTCACAACTCCTAGCAATCACTATTTTTCCAATTCTTCTAACTAACTCCACAAGTTATAACAGAATTGCCCTTCCCCTTGTTGTGCCAAACATATGTGAGCTTTATAGGTGGCTTGGGTTGGTGCATGACAGTTCATTGGTGGATTGAACTCTAACATTGCCGTGAATAGCCTAAAGCTATGTTACCTGGACTCGGCTAGGAGTGTCGGGTGTGGGTACGGATCCGAATGTCTGGTACGAGACTTCTAGAAAATCAGGAAACGAAGACTCTCTTCGAGATTTGAACACGGGTACGGGTATGGCAAAATTAATATTTTATAATATAATATTTAATACTAATTTTAAGTTTTATAATTGACTATTTCTAATATAATAATAAATTAAGGTAGTAGTAAACAAAAATTTAGTATGTGATGACTATGAAGCAAAAAGGATTTAGACCACAAATCATCCAAGATTGATAGTCCTTCAGAAGCTTCTGTTTGCTGCTTTTGCCAACTGTGCGGGCAAGGTGCTTGCAATTGACAAGTATTTAGCAAACCAATGCTCCAATTATTTGACAAGCAAGAGATACATCCAAAACATCAACCTTTCTTCGCATGTATGATGACTACATGGGCAATTTATAAGAAGAAATGTGTTCTAGCATGGTACCCAATCGTGATCAAAGCCAAACGCCTCCGTGGACAAGGGAAGTAAAAAAGACTTCCTAGAAAGGACGATGCTCATGTACCAGAAGTATAGGCACCTTCCAGATAATTTCCAACCAATCAATTATAGGAGAGCAACCATTGAAGTACCCTTCTTATGAAAAAGGCTTTCTCAGGCAGAACATTAATTTAAGAGACTGTCTAAACTTATATATTCTAACAAACTCTTTAGTAAGTGTATAGGACAGATATATCAACAAACAAGTTATAAGCAAAAGCATAAGGCTTGTATCTATGAAGCAGGCATGTACTAATGAGGCTGATCTGCTAAAGAAACCATGAAAAGACACTTAGGCATATGCAGATAATTTTTACAAGTTCCTGAAAGTGGACCTCGATCCATATACACTCCAATGCATATGAATTGTGAATATAATCAAGTCTGAAGGATTGAGATAAAGATTTTTGATCCAATAGTAGCATACAGTTTTTTTTCTTCCCCTTATTTCCCTTTATGTTTATTAAGCGGCGGGAGGAGATGGAGGAGGGTTGATAAATCATCTAAGCAATCTAACAAAGGTTTTATAAAAAAAAAACTAAAAAATATAAAGATCAGACAAGCTCTCAGTGGAATCAAGTTTTCTTCATCAAAGCGCAGAGCAGAATAGCATTAAGGTGACTGGAAACACATATACAAGTGTTTGCTCTCATTTTTGCAATATCCGTAGCAGGTTCTAGAAAGAGAATAGCATCAAATGTAATTGGAAACAAACGTAGTATAAGTATATAGTCATTTTTGCAATTATAATTAGTGGTTTTAGCAGATTCTGCTAAACCCCAAAGTATGTCTACTCACCAGAACATATTGGAAGCACTGCTACAGACATCGCAGCAAATGCCAATGCTGAGGTGCCTCCAGCAAAACCATCCGGTCCGTCGGTTAATTTATGACCGTTCGTCATCAAAATAAATGTAAATACGATCAACAAGAGATAGTATGGTCCCAGATTCACAAGGCCAGCACATGCAGGTAGTGGAATCAGCATTTTCCTGCAGCCCAATTGCAATATATGAAATTAGATGAGAATTTGATTATGATCACATTAAATACATACACTATTGAAGTCCCCAAATTACATATGAACTTAAAAGTAGATGACTGCAAGCATAAAATACAAAAAAATGCTTGCGCTAAACATCTAAATTTCTAATGACAAAAGCTATTGCTATCATATCTGCTCAAAAGCATGCCCCACTCCAAGAGATAGTTATCCTAAATATGGCCCCAGTCATCCAAAGAGAGTATATGGTTGAATCACTATAATCATGAATAAATAAACAGGCTCTATAAAATCAACATTGCACAAACTTGTGTACTGCTAATAATGTCTAATCTTAAATTTTTCAACACTGCAATCTTTTTGAGGTAGCGATATGTGGTATTCTAGCTAATTCATTCTTCATTGCTCCTAACAGTTGATACTAGAATTACGGACAATTAATGACAAACATGACCATTGTGCTTTTTCAACTTCCCTAAGCCAGTTCAAATGCACAAAATTTGATAGCAAGATCTTGATACAAATCTTCTATTACAAATTTTCATAAACTCTACTTGTTACAGTCCTTTTGCAATTTGGGCAATTGCCAAGGGCTTAAGCATAATGCTTCAGAACATAGTGTCATTTATGTTCTGGATAGGTGGATCGACTCAAAAGTTATGCCATGAAGCTCAGACAGAATGGGAATATGAAAAAGATACAAAGATTGGTAAATTTCCCTTTCATATTTTACAGAATGATTTCAGAGATTACATAATCTTCTGAATTTATTACCGCAACAATAAATATCTGAGATGCCATCAGTTGAATATTGATCAAATAGAACGAGAAAGTATACATGCCGTAAGGTGATGATATATTGTGGGTGTACAGCCAAAATGAAAACCATGCTGCAACAGCTACCTATGAAACAAAAAAGAAACACATTAAAAAAAAACCCTGCAACCTCAAGAATGCAGAATTATTTTTTTGGTAAAGAAAAATACGACATTGATGATATTCCAGTTAAACAGGCATCTAAAGTGTTCACCTCCAATAGAAGTCTTATCCTTTGAGATAAACCAAAACTATCAGGTTTTATGAGGCCTAATATATCATCAAGAAGACCAATCACAGCATATGCCAAGGTCACTAATAATGTACATGAGATCTCGGTCGAAGAGCCTCCCATAACTCTAGCAACAGCAAGCCCTATAGGTATGAAGAATAGTCCACCGATTGTTGGCGTTCCTTTCTTTGAGTAATGCATATAAGGCCATTTCCTCCTGAATTTCTTACGGATATTGAATCTTTTAAGAATTGGAACAAAGACATAGCCTGCACATGCTACTAAGGATGCAGAGGCCAAAAAGGGTGACAAAAAGTAAAAAGCATCCAAGGGTTTTCTAACAATACGCCAAGCGCACCAGTCTACAAAACCAAGACATAATGTCAAGAAGATGATAAGTCCCAAATTGCAAACAAATCCATACATAACCCTGCATAAACAGAAGGAAAATCTATCAGCAAAAAGAAACGAGCAGCTTCAAGTTACAATTATCTAGTACAATCCCACACGAAACACCAAAATGTAAATTCAATTGGCTCCTAAAGTCCTAGGGAAATCAAATTGCCAGCTGTAAACTGATAAATCAATGATGGTAACACAGTGACTATTTGAGAACGTATCAATCGACAAAAAATTCATTGAATTTTCACAAGCACTATAAACAGTTGTTGTTCTGTTCTAAACTTGTTATCTTATATGGTTTCATACGTCTTGTTGTATCCTAGCCAACACATATATGGGAAATCCTGTAGATTTTCATACTTCACAGTGCAATACAAGTGATAGCTTGACGAGTAACATTACTCATTACTCATTACTTAAAGCCATTGCATTTCGATGATTCCTATACAACAGTTAACATTGGACAGGGTTGGATGCTCTCGACGACATGCACATGGAAATTCACAAAATATCCTTAAGTTTAAGATAAAAGGTTCTTCCTGTTCTATGTGAAAATCTTGATGTCCCCATAGGTTCAAAGGCTGGATGCATGTTGTTATTATGGTGATGTAAAAAGTATAATTCATGGTTATATATCTACATGCTGGAAATCAGATGAAGACACTGTTTTTAGGGGACATAAAGAGGATAAAAGGTTATATTAACGGGGAAAAGCCCTGAATCAATACAACTCTTGCTCGCTTTTGAGAGGTGAGTGCTCTCCCAACTACAATACTAAATATCACATTCTTCTATGCCTAAACTTATCACAACACCTACTATTTATACTGCCAAATGACTGCACAGGAAGCTTCCTCCTCCCTTACACCATTCTGCTAGAAGGATACCTAATCACAACGGTATAATACTATAATTAGTGCTAGGTATAGAATTCCAGGAATATTCTGCGTCCCTAGCTGTTATTCTCTCAGCCTTGTCTTGTTGTAATGGAATTCCCATTTTTGCCCTTCTCACATAGGTAATGAGTTTTTTCATAAATAGATTTCATGTTGGCCTTTGGACCAAGAGTTTGGCTAAAAAACGCTATGGGATGGTCATCTTAGGAGAAATTTGGATACCCCAATCCCATAACTAGATGCATCTGTGTCAACTATGAAGGTCTTAGAAAGATAAGGGAGGCTAAAGTAGGGACAGCAGTCATGGCTTAATTTAAGTTGTCAAAGACCTGGTGAGCTTCTGAGGACCATGTGAAGTTGTCTTTTTTGAGTTGGGTCAGAGGTGAGGCACTTCTAGCATAACCAGAAACAAACTTTCTATAATAACCTGTGAGTCACAAAAAGCCTCTCAACCCCTTGAAATCTTTAGGTACAGGCCACTCAATTTTGGGTTTGATCAACAAGTACCTCGTAGGCTGATATGACATGCCTCAAATAGGCTATCTCAGTCTTCCTAAACTCACACACTTATCAGCATTAAGATAAAGGTGATGGTGAGCTAACTGAGATAAGGCTAGGTCAAGGTGTTCTTTGACGAGTTCAGGTGTAGCATCGAAGCAGTGTCACATAAGATCCGAAACACGGAGTCGCTACCTCTTGGTGAATTTCGGTTTGATAGGTGTATTCGGAATACGCTTTAAAAATTACTCGCTCTGTCTCAAATTATAGTTCCCATTTCCATTTTGGGTGTCCCAAAATATAGTTCCCATCTCTATATTTAATTCCACATCTTTCCGTAATTTATCTAGAAAAATCGTGTCCCGTCATTTATTTGCTTCTTGAATTTTTTTTTTTTTCTTTGTTTATTCAACCAAAATGTTACAATTAATGTTCTTTCACCAATTATTCTCCATTCTCTCTCCTAAAATCATTTTTTCCCACACAACATTTATTTGAATAAACAAAAAATCTTTACTATCCCTCTTAGATTCTACTTGCATAAATTACCGTGAAAAAAGGGAAATGGGAACTATATTTTGGGACGGAGAGAGTAGTTGGTAATTTGAGAAGTATTTTATAATTGTCAAAGAAAAAACAAAAAGAGATGAGGCTTCCATCTGCCATACTATCATACCCAACTACGCCCCTATTAAAAAAAAGAACATTTAATGGTCATACAAAGTTTAAAAATTTTCAGCCACATCTTCAACCTTGAACTGAGAAAATGGTCTAGTTTTATGGACAAATCCGAAGCCCTTGCCGTAAAAGTGTATGCTACCAAGTGTTGGTCTCGCCGGAAAACATATTGCATGTTTGAACCATGGCAGCAACTACCGGAAGTGCCTGCTCTGGCCGGAAAAGATGTCGGCAACCACACCGATTGACTCACCTTACCCGATTGACTCACCTTACCCTCCTTGATGAAAGCCCCAACAATAAAAGCCTTGATTTAGTGAATTACATCTCCAATTTGCAGATCTAAGGGCTTACCATTTGTGCCCTAGATCTGAAATTTTCGTTAAATCTTGCTTTTCTCCTTGCAATTGATCTTCCAATCATGGACAGAAGATGACGTCTAAGAGGTAACTACGCTGATTTGGTCATTCCAATTCATGAACCATGATTTGGCACGCTAATGAACCGCAAATTGGAACGAGTAAACACAATCGCAATTCGTGGGGATGGGAAGCGAATTATGTGACTCTGCATCAAAAAAGGCAAGGATGAATTTTGTGACATACGGCTTGAAAATATTATTCAGAAGGGATTGAAAAGTGGTTGTGCTAGAGATGGCAATGGGTCTAGGACCCTACCTGAGACCCTACCCTAATTTAAGAGTATGGGTCTTTATTTTTTGGACCCTATGGGTAAGGGTATGGTATGGGTCTTGATACTATCAGTAAAGGTCCACTTCTCAATAACCAAACCCTACCCATATCTCCGCTCAAACAAATTATACTCCTTCCGTCCCAAAATGCTCTTTACACTTTTTTTTTAATCTGAATACTCTTTACACTTCTATTTTGGTATATGACCCATTATTATTTTAATCATTATACCTTTTAACTATTGGCCCACACTCTTTTTCCTCCAAATAAAATAATACCACTCTTATTACCTACCAACTCTAACCATAGCCCACATTCTCTCTCCTTAAAATAAAATAATACTACTTTTACTAACTACTATGTCCTATCACATCTACTTTTCAATAAAATAACAATTGATAACCAAACAACTTATCATCTAAAACTACGTGTCCTGATAAGTGTCAAGAGTAATCTAGGATGGAGGGAGTATATTTTTAACTTTTTTGAAAATGAAAATAAATATATATACTAAATATATAACAGATATAAAGAAGCCTTCCAGCTAAAATAAAATCCTCAAACCCTTATCCTAATTGCACTCTCATAGTCTCATCTTATCAGTATCTCACTCTTTCACTTTGAATTATTTTCTTTATTAATATTTGGATGTATGAGACTTTTGGGATGTGGGGAGAATGTGTATTCCTATGTAATATGATATTTTGTGTGCTAATTAACAGGTTTATATATTGAATTATGCTTGAAAAATATACATACACGTGAAAATTTAAGCGGGAAAAAAATTTGTATTAACCCCATTATAGACCCTAGACCCTACCCATGCCCCCAGACCCTACGGGTAAGGGTAAGAGTCCTAAGAAAATTTACTCTATGGGTATGGGTAGGGTATGGGCTTAGTTTTAAAAAGCGCGCCTTCGTGAGGAAAATCGCATCCGAAGACCTACGCAAAGCGACCTACGAGAGCGCCAAGTAGGCGCTAGGCGATCGCCTTGGACGCTTACTGGGAAAACGCGAGAGAGAAAAAGGAGATCTGAGTTTAAAACTAAAAATCATGAAATTTTCTATAAATTAAAACTTACCCATGCTTTAGGAGTTAAATTCGAGCACGATCGACCATTTAATTGCATAAATTGCTTCAATTTAAATCCTAAATAAAAAATCCCCAATTTTATGAAACCCTAGTTTTGAGAATTCGGTAAAAGTCACAATCGAAAGTCAATCTTCATGACAGTGACTGTGGACCAAACCGCTCCACGGTTACTGGCAGTCCAAATTTCCAATAGCCGTCGCCAATATAAATTTTCGATAGCCGACCAAACCGCTACATAATTTGCAATGATCTTCTCTACTTTTCGTTAAGGTTCCAAGTTGCTTGATATGGCCATTAATTACTTTGAGTCGTGAGTTGTACCCCACTACCAAGATAAGGATAATGACTTCACATAATCACGTGCTCTCTTTTTCTCTCTTTCTATTTTTCTTTTTTCTTCTTCTTTCTTTTGTCTCTTTCTTCGTTTTTTCTTCACATCTCCTCTTCTCGTCTGTTATGTGGTCACTTCTCACTTTTTATTTTCTAATGAACCTCACTTCTAATCATGTACTTCTTAGCATTGTTCGGAATATTTTTTAAAAAAACAGTAGGTGGTATATTTTATAATAGCTAATTTTACAATCAGCATGTATTTGTTTTTAATTACAGCGGCTAATACTTTGTCTTTATTAATTGTTATGTACTTTGAGTGTAAAATATATTTTATGATTTCTTGTTAAGGTTTATCACTAAAGGTGCGCCTCACCTACAAGATGCGCGTGCCTTCGCCTTGCGCCTCCCTTCGCCTTGTGCCTTTTAAAACTAAGGGTATGGGTCTACATCCAGAAATTAGGATAAGGGTAATGATCTATCCTTACCCTATCCAGACCATACCCATCCTTTTTCTTCACAAGTAAGACTAAGCTTGAAAAACGGCTAGATGAGGGTTTGATTGGGCTTGCGTGCAACATGTCATGAATAGCCTTTCTATCTCATCCTCTTGTATTTGAGGATACCTAAAGGGCCTCACACAAATGGATCACTTCCCTCTTCCAAAACAATGGCATGTTCATGTCCTTTGAATGGAGGTAAGGAATTAACTAAGGAAAAGACTTTGTGGTGCTAAGCTAGGATGGGTTCCAAGATATGTGGAATTGGGAAATTTGGATGCCTATGAAGAAAGCTTATTTTTTTATTAGGATTTCAGCCTTGCTCTAATACCAAGTTATTGGAGATCATATTAAAGAGCATAAAAGTTTATAATATTGGGGAAAAATCCCTTAATCAATACAACACTTGCTCACTTTTGTGAGGTGAGTGCTCTCCTAACCACATTATTAAATATCAAAACTATACTATGCCTAAACTTATTACAATTCCTACTATTTATATCGACTGCATAAAAAATTTCCTCCTCCCTTACATCATTCTTCTTGGAAACCTAATCACAATGGTATAATTAGTGCTAGGTACAGAATTCCAAGAATATTCGGCCCCACTAGTTGTCATTCTCTTAGCCCTTGTCTTGTTGTGATGGAATTCCCCTTTCTGCCCTTCTCGCATAGGTAATGAGTCTCCCTATGCCACTTGTGCTATGTGATTTCCAGCACCACATTGACCACAACTGCCCCCACAATTTAGTGTGGTTTTCCACCATGTCTGCTGCCCTATTCGAATGTGACCACCCTTGTCAAGATTTTGTCGACGTTGTACAAAAACGTCTTGCAACCAGCGCCTTCAATTATTCCCACCGGTAGAATGGTCGACGATGGTGCTCCCATTGGAACCACGACGACGCCTCGCCTTCAAGTCCGACAATTGCAGCCTCTAATTTCTCCTTTTCACTGAACCATAAAAGATGAAAATAACTTTCATTTTCACCAACCCATTCCTCTGGATTTTGTCCATCAAACAAAGGAAGTTGAAGCTCATATCGGATGACTTGCAGCTTCCTCAGATGTGGATAACAAGGGTTCAAGCTCCACATAATTTCTGCAAATCCCTCTCTAACCAGATTTCGAATCTGTTGCATTTTCTCTCTTTTTTTTTTTTTTGTGAAAAATGCGAAAATCAGTAGATTAGCCTCCCAAAATAATTATACCATTTGCTATGAATTAACATAGCTTGGGCAGATTATAATAGTAAAATGGAGAGATTAAGGAAGAAGATGAACTTTGATTGAATAGTAATAGTAAAATATAGCAAAAGTAACTGATATTCAAGCTTTCGAGAGGCTTGATTCTCTCCCAATTGAACTACAAGAGCTCACCCAATTTTTCCTTAACAATTTTCAACATACCCTTCTCTCTCTCTAATTATCCCTATATATAGTGTAATTACCTTAGCACAACTACCTGGCTTATTCTCCAAGCTACTCATTATGATAATACCTAAATTACCCTCCCCTAAAATGTCAATTCATAGCAGAAACCTGCCATGATTTCAGCGCGTATTCCATTATGTCAATATTGTACCAAGGGGAGTGAGGAAATGAGGCTTCACATATTCTTAATCTAGAATGTGTTAAAATGGTATGGCTTGACCAACCACATCCGCAATAATTTTCTACCCCTTACATCTCCATGTTCAACAGCAAACATACAAGAACTTTATTGGCAATAAAAGGGCAATTGCGTGGTCCAACAACACGTAATAAACATGCAGTACCTACTATATATCTTCTAATTTTATGGGCTTCTATACTTTTACCCTTTCCTTATCGAAACCAAATCCTGAATTTTAAAAATTTTCCATTCTCGTTCCCATTTCCATCGCCGTCTATTGATAAGTCATTAAACACTCTCCCTACATGGTGATCCATGAAAACAGTATAACCCACTCAGCCCACCTACAAAACCACCCCCAAGAACAATATACACATCCTCCATTCTTCACTTGCAAGTTGCAATACTTCCCATTTTTCGATGTTTTAGAATACATGCAACATTATCTTATTTGGCTTTTCTTTCTCTCTCTTCATCACATGGCCGACCTATTTCATCTCTCTCCTATAGCTTGGGCTCCCTAAAAACTTGTGCATCACCCTATGTTGCAAGTAAAAGGAATAAAAGAAAGTATTTCTTCAAATTCAGTTCCCATTATAACAAATTAATCTACGGCTGCCTCCTTTGTAGACTTTGGATTCCTCTCATAGCTTACGTGGTTCATCAGTAGTTTCACTTTTCCTTAGCACTATAGTTACAACTCCAGATCCAAAGTTCCAAAATATTACCTAAGAGCAATTGGATATAAAGGATAGAAACACCCTTAGACTATGTAAACATATTCTTTGTTGACCGAAATTTATCAGAAAGATTAATACATTGTGGCAGTCCTGGTTAATGTATCCTTCTTTATTCTACTCCTTCATCCACTTCATTGAAGGTACCAGTAGGTCAGGTGTCAGACCACAATTGGCATTTGCCTATTTACCTGTCTTTCTTATGCATTCGCCCAAGCAAGGCAAGCCTGGATGCTGTGGCCATCAAAGCATCTTCTGAAGTAACAAACTGCTTTTTTATTGTTGGCATATCAACATCGTTCATAGGTGTCACCAAAATCTCCCCATCGCTATCTTCTCCATCACTTGAAAATATCATGTAGTCACTAGTTCCCTCATTGTTTCCCCAATCACCAAATGAAGGTATACCTAGTGAACCCTAGAAAAAAATACATGCAATTTATCAATCGGACACAAATTTTCTATTAAAAAAAGCCCTAAGTTAAAGGTCATCATGTCACGCTAATGGCATAAAGCAAGAGAAAAATCAAATGAAGGTTAGCACTGAATACCTCATCCATGGACCTAGACTGAATCACATCATGCTTCAAATTGTATCCTTGCTTCCAGATTTTGGTAACCCATAACTGTTTATTGATAAAGGAGACTATTCTTTACATATTTCATATTTGGATGAAATAGATAACAGTTAACACCCTATAACTCATACGAAGTATTGATTATGAAATAATGAGAGCATCAAAATTGAGCCAAAGCCTCACGATCCAATATTTACTGCTGACTTTTTGTGGTTCTCTTTCTTTTCGTAGTTCATCAAAAATTCAAAATACCACCACCATCCAAAATCAGAGCCCCTATCTGCCTTTAGTGATCAAGGATTCCTCATTTAAAGCATAGATTTGTCAAATTTTGTGTTGAATTGTGATACCAAGTCTACATTAATCTTAAAAAGAAATTGGTTTAAAGAATATCATTTATAATTTTTATTCTGATACAATGATAGAAATTACAAGTTAAAAACAACAAGATTCGCTACAAAAGTCAAATGTGATCCATTTTTTAGGACGAAGAGTATATTTTGTTTCTAAAAAGCAAAGAGGAAATGTAACTAAATTCCAATCACGGCAACAGTTATGCCAAAAACTACTGTCTATCCTAATATCATTACAACGTGTAAGAAGTAACAATTAGCAAAAGATGAATTCTCTTTCGTGTGCTATGAGCAAATTTGAGCCCAATAGAAATGAAAAAGAAATAACAGTTGTTTAAATGGTTAAATTACATGTGTTTCATCATCTGATAGTATCAACTTTTACAGAAAAATTAATTCTTCCACCCTGTGCCTTCTAAAAGAAATTCAAAGTTGACGGAAGTGACTTGGTAAACACACATATAGAACATTTCTCAAAATTAATCAACTATGTCCCTTTAGAGTTATTTCATTGCACTACAGGGTAATTACCAAAAAGTGGACCTCCATCAATTTGCTTTGTAAGTTGGTTGAATATCCTCTTACATATCATCACAAAAATAAGTATCAAAAAAGCCTTAAATCAAATTATGATAGCATCTTTGGTCAAAACTATAAACTTCGAGTATGAACATTTTGGTGCATTTTAGCTTACGAAATTACAATAATCACTAATTTATCACAATGATATGCACATAATTGCATATGACTCTCGCATCTTCCTAAAACAACCCATATTTTTCTTTTTCTTCAAATCCCCCAAAACACCATTAATTTTTCTTATAATTACATAAAATGCTACTGTGATATACTAGTATGTATTATTAGTAGCACATTAACAATTAAGAAATTCTTGTACCATGAATCTAGTAGACGCAATTTCGTAAGCCCAATCTACACGGCACCAACTAACTCTCTATATCTATCCTTTTATTTAGCCAACTAATTTTTAGCCAAATGCATAAATGTTTACCACAGGATACCGGAGAGAAGAGTGTTGTGCAGCTTGTGCCTAGATCATACTTCCTCCATTCTTTTATAATTGGTGATGTTTGGAATTATTCACTATACATAGACTAGCTTTGACCATATTTTTCTGCTAATATTTCCTCTATTTCTATGTACTTGGCACACTTCTCCAAACACATTTGTCAATGCATAACTTTAATCACTAATATCTCTAATTTCCTTTAAGTGATATATATATATATATATATATATATATATATATATATATATATATATGACTCTACACATCATTTGTTGTTGAATATACAATCACTAACTAAGTAACTATCATGAACAAAAAATAAAAAGGTGGATTATCCTAGCTTCACCATGATGGTCATTTGCATAACAGACTACATTAAGCCTTCAAAATCATAAATCCAGCTTCAAACAACCAACCAAACTTTTTTTAATAAACTTTGCTCTTTCACACATTAAAGTGCCTCAAACAATAAACAATTTGCATTCTTAAATAAGCAACACAGCTGGTTCTCAACAGCATAAGGTACAAAGTCAAGAAAAAAATCACATCAATTTAAGAGTAACATGCAGTTAAAAGAAAGCTGATGATCATGAATCTTAATTTATTATGTACCTGATGGCAACCGCAATAACTAGGAGAAAATAAAAGGATTTGAGGAACTTTCCCGCAATTGCGAGATCGAAAAAGCCCTAGATCGTGAGGAAATCGAAGCTGAGAAGAAATTTGTGATGGTATGACTACCATAGTGATTAGTGATTAGTGAAGATGCTAGTTGATTGAAGTTGCGGAGAAAATGAGTAGGAGAAGAAGATGATAAAATGAGAGCCAATCTGTAAGGGCGCGTTTGGCGTGAGGAGAGGAATATAGGTGGGTGGAGGAGTGGAGGTGAAATGGAATAGAATTGGAAGGTAGAGAAGTTGGAAGCAGGTAAAAGAGGAACAAAAGGGGGGTACCGGCACACTTTTCAAGGACCTTTGGCTCCGCCATGGATTGGCACGACCGGTTTTCGTTCTAATAGATCACAACTTTAAAACCTTTTCCTAAATTGCCAAAACAAAGTAGGTTATAATAAAAAGGGTCCCAATTTTAAGTGATAATTTTTAGAAGTAAAAGATTTGATTTATTGACTGATTTGTGGAGGTTTTAAATATGAAGGTTTTAATTTTGATTGAACCTAGCACGTTACCAACATGTTATATCAGGTTAGTTAGTCATATGACCTTAATAAAGTTACATGATTTAATTTTTAGCAAGTTTTCTGTTATTTTTTTTATATTTTTTACCCCGGTTTCTTTATTTTCCCCTATCTGCTTTTCCAGCCTCATTATCTCTCTCCTTCCAAAACACCAAACCAGGCAATCACCATTGTCATGTAGTTCGTGAATTGCATATCCACTTAATCAATAAATGTTATGGCACATCTAACTAGATAGATAAGATAAAATTTTGGTGTTGTTCGAAGTTTGTGGAATTAATAAATGTGTGGATGTGCAAAATTAATTTAGTAAAAAAATCATATTAAAACCTTCAAGAAACTCTGCTTGTCTTAACTGTTATCTACTTCAACCAACAATGAAAGAAGGAAAATCAGAGAGGTATATGAAAAGAACTTCTATATAAGATCAAAAGAAAGGAAACACATAGGAAGACCCTAGAAATGAAGGCTATGATTTTATGTTACATATATAGGGAGTCCTTTTTTTCCTCCCTAAAAAATCAACCTTCTAATCTTTTGGTTTGATACATAAAGGGGAGCTGACATCTAAAAAGTTCGTTTAAGATGAAGTGTCCCTAATAACTTTTTTAATTGTATGCAACATTTTGAATAGCGAGATTTTATAGATATAAGGATGGATTTTCTTTCTCTCTCTAGTTTCCTCTCCATTAATTTTGCTTAGTGGTCGCCATGGCAAGGACGTCTAGAGCTCTAGTGAAGAATAATCAGAATCAATCGAGAATGAAGGGTCCATCATCTGGAAATGTGAATCAAAAAATGAAATCGGTCGATTCATTAGTTGGTATTCCAGCGTTAGACATTGATAATGAGACTGAACTCATACAGGAGGAAATTTTATCTCCTCGATCATCTCTAAAGGAACTACAGAGGCAATGGAGGTTCGCGTGCAGTTTTCAGATTGGCTAGAAACAATCAATCAGGTTGCGTCTCAACAACCACCTGATCAGAGCAAACGTATAGTGCGTACTAAAGGTATTGCTCCTTTACCTATACTGTTTTAACCAAAATCGGAGGCTAATAGTGTTAATGATAATGATAATGTTGCTACACCTCCTGTTAATATTGAGTTAAGTGATATACATCCTAAATTAGATTTCTGGAACTCTGCTCTATATTATTATGTTGTGGGAGCGAATCCTCCTGTTCATGTTTTGGAGGCTTTTGTGAGAAGAATCTGGCGGATGTGGAATTGATAACGTTGCCATGATCAAAAAAGGAATTTATATTGTCAGATTTAATTCCATGGAAAAGAGATACCAATTAAATCCTCTGGTAACCTAGTATTTTTTTATAATAAGCCTGTGATTTTTAAAAGCTTGGGATGCGAATATTGATGTTGTGAAGGAGGATATTAGAGTACTGCCTATTTGTGTTCAACTGATAAGCTAAAGTCGTATCACCTAATCAAAAATAACCTAAGGTCCACTAACTAGTAGTCAGGGAAGTCGGGATAGAATCCAAAGGGAGAAGTTATATTATTCTATTTGAACTCTAATATTACACTAACAAAATCAGATGAATAGAGTTGTATTACTAAACTAAGCAAATAGCAGAACTGAATATGAAGGTGTAAATATATTAATAAAGCACTAGAATCATGGATCACTATGCATACAATTCGGAAAATCAGGAATTAATTATAACCACCTGGTAAGTCAAACTGTTTAGGGCACATGTAATTTCTCTCGAACATTAAATTACCTCCTTCAAAGATCACCCAGCCGCTCTCGCATAGTCAAGGGTCACTTTGCCTAATAATTGAAAGCCTATACGGTATCTCTCCTCTTGAAGCAGATTCAGTATTGCAACAATAGAAATATGAATTAGGCCTAACTTATAATTTTAGCATGAATAATCAATCAAAGGAAACAGTTGAAATACAAGATAATCAAACTAATCTATCAATCCCTCATTGCATACATAGATCTCCACAATTCTAGATATGAAACTACTCACTCATAATCATGAAAGCAATAACAAAAGTCATATAAAAACTCATACTTTGAAACATGGCATATAACTAAGAAAATAATCTAATTAACAATGGAAGAAGTAACAAAGAAATAATGAAGAAAGATTACCGAATTATATTGAACTGTGAATAAGCAAAAGGTTTGATCTTGAATTGAAATCACAAAGCACTAAATTAAGGTACTTGAAACACTCTTTAGAGAAAACGAATAATAAAAACCAAGATGATTCTAATAATTATGATTTTTCTATTTATACAAGCCCTAAAACAATAGCCAAAAGTCTCGAAAAACGGCCCTGTATTCATTAAAAAAACGTGTGTCGTCAGTCGCCCGATCGGGCCAAAGATGCCCGATGGAATCGGGCTCCAAAACCGAAGAACAGGACCAAAATCCAGAGGCGCCCGATGCCATCGGGCGGCCTATGAACATAGTAGGTTTGCAGCAGCTGGCCAGGGGCGCCCGACGTCGGGCCAAGTCTCCCGATCGGGCGAAACACCGAATCACGACTGGGCGTTCAACGCCCGATCGGGCCCGCAGTAGAATCTTGAAGTTTGTTTCTTCGCTCGATCGGGCTGGGCCGCCCGATCGCATCGGGCCGGTCAGCTTAGGCTCGTTCCTTGTTCTTCCTTTGCTCAAAGTCCCGGAAAGCATCCTCGGGATTTGAAACTCAGTGTCCAACCTCTCTTAATCCAATGTGCGATCATATAAAGTAGGTAATAGCTCCCCAAAACCTACAATCCAATACAAAACAACAAACCACAACTAGATGGAGAGAGTTAGTACAAATGGCTCCTAAGAGCACCATAACCATAACTTTTAGCATATAAATAGGGAGAAAAACTCTATATAAAATCATAACATCAAACTCCCCCAAGCTAAACCTTTGCTTGTCCCTAAGCTAAAACCATGACATGGATATGTTTATGATTGCTTCACCCCTTTATATATGAAAACGAAGATCAAAATCTTTATAAGGCTCATAAATCATTCAAGCAGGCACAATTCAAGTTCAACTGTTCAGATTATTCTCATTGCCAATCACCCAAATAAACAATCAAATGCTATTGCCTTATATGAAATGCAAGTCTCGAAAAGGCACTCACTAGGATGTCACTCCGCTCAACATTTTTGTGGCAGGCAAAAGATGTGCCCGATCACTCACCATCCCAACCATAATAACCCGTCCCACTCACACTCTATGTTTGAAAGGTATAATGCCCCTCATCCTAATCATGTCGACTCAAGTAGCAACGTACTCTTCAACCTTGACAAACTGACTCCATATCAATCCAATAAACAATGTAAACACAAGCTCAAGAGGACTTTTTCAGGGTTGTAACGGGGCTTAGGTAAGGGTAGGAAATATGTATAGGGAATGTGGTGGAAAAGACCAAGAATGGGAGAGCACAAGTCACTAGAAGTAACAACCAAAACATAGTCAATAACCATATCCCAATTCCATAAACCAACAAATTTTCAATAAACCCAACCTTGAAGCGGTATGATGAATTTTTATTTTATTACAAGGTTTTTCTTTGCAAGCAATTGTGAAGGAAGGAATTCTTAACTTTTTGTTCAATCTTTCAATCCTTCTTTTCTTTTTCATTGCCTCTTTTCGATCCAACAATCACATGAATTTCATCTTGCTTATTCTTTTCTTTTTCTCAACTTTTTGAACCTTAATACAACCATCTCCATCCAAGGTAACTCATAAAAACCAATTCACATACTAACTCAGACAAATGCTCCCCCAAGCTAGGCTTGGGACTAATATCAAAATAAAGGCCATGGGCATGTAATGAGGTTTAGTATCATGAAATAGTCATTAGGCTAAGCGGGGCTAAGGAGGATAGTGGTATATCACAAAAATCACCTCGAGGCTCAAAAATCAGACAAAAGAACGCCTCTATCACAGCAATTGCCACAAGTCATCAGATATCAATGAGTACGTTGTCAAAGTCAAGATCAGTCAGCTAATGAGGAACTAACACACAAGAAACAGAATGGATATAGAAATGAATCCATTGGCAAGAATGAATCCTCATAGTCTAACCAATTCAAGTATGCAGTCAAGATAAGCGTGTTATCATCAAAACTCATTCAAGGTCATGGCATTTAAAGTTCACATTCCAGCATCACAATCTCAAGTGTCTAGCTATCCAGATGAAGAGCCCAAATACACTTTCAAAGAACATCATGGGGCATAGGGAAGCAATCACACCAATCCAGTCAAATCGTATTTTTGGTATTTTTTCAGCAATATTTCATTTTTTTGTTGTTTTTGTCTTTATGAAAAAAAACAATTAACTAATTAACTAACTTATCTAGCCTAAGAACACAGTAAAACTAATCTATCTAAAAAGCAATAACAGTGAGAGTAGTACTTACAGAAGTCATCCCCCAAGCTGAACGTGGCAATGACCGCATTGCAGCAAGGGGAAAATAGAATAGTCAGTCATCCATGTGAGTATCCTCACCATCGTCATCTCCATCAGATCACCACCGCCGCCTCGGCTACAGGAGCCCGGCTGACTATAGCTCGAGTTCCAAGTGTACCAAGAAGGGTGTGCATCATGCTCAGCAATGTGATGAAGGCGACAGTTCTCGTCGTACATCGAATACAAAGCCAGGTGCTGATCATTGGCCAATGTATCGACCCGTTGACTGAGATTCTGAAGAAGTACACCATTGGCATCAACCTGCTGGATGATGCCCTGGATGGCCGCCGTGTTGGCCGTAATGCCAGTCTCCATCCGCTGGAGCATGCTCATCATCTCCTGAAAATCAAAAGAAGGAGGAACAGTAGAATATGGGGGAGGGGGAGCATCAGAAGTGGAGGGGATATCCTCAATATGAGGTGGACAACGGTGGTAGGTACGCTCAGGTATCGGGGGACGAGGGGTAGGAAAGTCAGAACCGGCAATAGGATGGTGGTAATGAGGTTGGCCAGGTTTGATTTTCGCCAAAGGGTTGGGCAGTTCGACGGAGGGCCTTCCGTTGACGTGCCACTGGTAGGTATCCCCACTCCGTTCCAACCAGTGAAGGCGAGGAGGTAGGCATAGTCCAGTAAGGTAGGACCTAAGGCCGGCTGATAACGAGTCTCATCGAAATTAGGATGGCCCGAGCAAACAGAGTAACCAACCCCCCATTCACGAATGGGCGAGAGGTCAAGAGCCATCAGCGCGCCGCTTAGGGTAGGTGGTGGCAATTCGCTCCATTTGGAGCGCAACATGATGTGGGATATTGTAGTGAAAGCGGCGCGGAGTGCCCGGTACATGTAACTACCTATCAGATAAAGCTCATCCCCCGAATGAGTTGACCTTCAACCCTCCCAAACAAAGTCTTTGACATAAAGCGAACCCAAATTTTAAAGATGGGTTGGTGGATGTACCTAGCATGACAATATTGAAGGGTGAAATCAGTTTCTCCCTGTAATAGCATAGTAAATATCACGGTGATGATAGTCAGGAGGATGCCCAATCTCCCCCCGATTGAGGACACGGAGACTGCGAGCAAACTCCGGGAGGGTGAGGGTGAAGTCCCAATTTAGGAGCCTATAGGACACATGAGAGATCGGTCCCGTGCGAGGGTGGGTCACATGTAAACTACTGTAAAACTCATATACAAGCACGGGGTATGTGTTAACATGAACGGTAAAAAAGGGTTCCATGCCAATTATCTTCATAAATTCTTTAAATTCAGAGGCAATTCCCAATTTATCTAAAAATTCGATGTCAAGGAAAGTTGTAGGACTTACCTCGCTCCCCTTGAGGCGCTGAAATCGTTCTCTTTGTTCCTCTGTGGAGAAGATGACATCCGGAAAGGTTTAATCTCAGGGGATGACCGATGGTGGTGGTGGTTGTGAGCCGGTTGTATTTTTCGTCGCCTTGTGAACATGGTGCTTGAATGTGCAAAAAGGTGAAGCTTCTACTCACTCTTTAATGGTGGAAGAGAGGAAAAAGCTTGGACCACTCAACCTCACTTTAATGGTGGAAAGGATGAAGAAGAAGATGGAGGTGAGACATAGAGGGGAAGAAAAATGAAGAAAGTTGAGTGAGAGAAGAGTAGGAAGTGATGAGAGAGAAAAATTGGTGAGAGTTTGAAGATGGGAGTGAGGGTCTTCAATGGTGAAAAGGGGGTCTGGAGAAGAAGATGGGAGAAATTGGGGGTTAGGGTTTGGAAGAGAGAGAGAGTGTGAGAGAAAGTGAGTGAAAAGAAGGGGAAAAATCCCTTTAATCTCGTCAGCCGGCCCCGAGCCCGATCGAGCGTGTCTTGCCTGATGAGATAAGGCGTGTTTTTTTTAATGACATTCAGCCAGTTTCGACTACGGGCCGATCGGGCGAAGTCGCCCGACCCGATCAGGCGTCTGTCAATTATTTTCTTTCAAAGTCTGGAGTGGTTACGGGCCCGATCGGGCGTAATTTTTTTCTCTGACTTTCCAGAACTGGTTGCGGGCCCGATCGGGCGTACTCACTCTTCGTCGATTTTGTCGTTGTTGAATTTGACGGAGGTCCGCCCGATCGGGCGTCTAGGCCCGATGACATCGGGCACTCGAAATTTTCATGGATTTCAGTTTTTTGTTGCGGGCCCGATCGGGCGAGGCCGCCCGATGGCCTCGGGCTTTGCTCCAGTAAGCTATGCCTCGAAATTTTTGCATGATATTCTCCAGTTGGTTACCAATCCTGCACACAAGTAGCCTTAAAAGGAATATCAGTACCCTCTCACTCTCTCACCAAACTACAAAAATCCACTAAAAAAACTACGAAAGAAAAGGAAAGAAATCGGGTTGCCTCCCGATCAGCGCTGGTTTATAAAGGTCCCGCAGACCATAATGCTTCATCCCTCAAACAGAAGGGGATGGGGTTGAAGGTATAACTCCTCCACTACCAACAGGGATTCCGTATAGTACAACTTCAGACGTTGTCCATTAACTTTGAACTTCTCACCTGTTGCATTTATCACCTCAATAGAACCAAACTTGTTAGTGTTAGTGACAGAAAAGGGGCCAGACCACCTAGACTTCAGCTTACCAGGAAAAAGCTTTAGTCTAGAGTTGTACAATAAAACCTTGTCACCAATATGAAACTCCCTGCTCAGAATTTTCTTATCATGCCATCTCTTAGTGCGCTCTTTGTAGAGACGCGAACTATCATAAGCATTAGTCTAAGTTCATCAAGCTCATTGATTTGCAATAGCTTTTCTCCTGCTAATTTAGCATCAAGGTTCAACTCTTTAACCGCCCAAAAAGCCTTATACTCTAGTTCGACAGGTAGGTGGCATGCTTTTCCATAGACTAGTCGATAAGGGGTGGTACCAATAGGGGTCTTAAAAGCAGTTCTATAAGCCCATAAGGTGTCATCTAACTTATCACTCCAATCTTTTCTGATTTAGCTACCACTTTCTCCAAAATAGACTTTATTTCACGGTTAGACACTTCTACTTGCCCACTTGTCTGAGGTGGTATGCTAAGCCAGTCCTATGGTAGACGCCATACTTTTTAGTAGGGCTTCAAAGGTTCTTTTGTGAAAGTGGGATCCACCATCACTAATGACAACCCTTGGTACCCCAAACCGTGGAAAGATAATCTTTTTGAACATTTTCATGACAACCTTAGAGTCATTGGTCGGTGATGCAATAGCTTCTACCCACTTAGATCATATCAACAGCAACAAGTATGAAATTGTTGCCTGAGGAAGAGGGAAAAGGACCCATAAAATCAATACCCCACACATCAAATAGTTCAACTTCTAGGATGGGGGTTTGGGGCATCTCATGTCTACGGGAAATATTTCCTGTTCGTTGGCATGCATCACAAGACTTAACAAAAGTACTAGCATCATGAAAAAGTGGCCAATAAAAACCAGATTGAAGTACCTTTGCTACTGTTTTGGAGGGCCCAGCATGGCCTCCACATGGAAGGGAGTGAGAGTGCTTCAGAATTCATGCACCTCCCACTCTGGGATACATCGCCTGATAGATGGTGTCAGCACAGAGCTTGTAAAGAAGAGGGTCATCCCAAAAGTATGTTTGGCATCATGGAGAAATTTCTTTTCTGCTGGTAGCTCAGCTCGGGAGGGGTTTGCCCACTCACACAGAAGTTGGCGAAGTCCGCATATCATGGGGTAACAGAAGTGACTTCCAGGAGCTTATCATTAGGAAAGGAGTCATCAATGGGGACCTTCTTCCATATCTCATACTGCAATCGGGACAAATGGTCAGCCACTACATTTTCTGCACCCTTTTTATCTCTGATCTCCAAGTCGAATTCTTGGAGCAGCAAAATCCACCGAATGAGTCGAGGCTTGGCCTCCTTTTTGGCAGGAGGTACTTCAATGCAGCATGATCGTGTAGACAATGACTTTAGACCCAAGCAGATAGGTCCTGAACTTGTCCAGTGCATAGACCACAGCTAGAAGCTCTTTCTCGTGTGGCATAATTAACTTGAGCTTCATCGAGTGTCTTGCTAGCATAGTAGATGGCATGGAGGATGTTGTCTTTCTCTGACCAAGGACAGCTCCCACAGCATAATCATGCATCACACATAATCTCAAATGGGAGGGTCCAATCTGGAGATCGATGATAGGCGCAGTAATCAGAGCTTGCTTGATCCTGTTAAAAGACACTAGACACTCATCAGTAAACAGGAACGGGGCATCCTTGAGGAGCAACTGAGTAAGTGGTTTAGCAATTTTGAGAAGTCCTTGATAAAGCGGCGATAAAATCCCGCATGACCAAGAAAACCTCTAACACCCTTAACATTCACAGGAGGGGGTAATTGCTCAATCACTTGAATTTTTGCTTTTCCACCTGGATGCCTCGTTCAGAAATAATATGACCAAGTACCACTCCTTCAGTAACCATGAAGTGGCACTTCTCCCAGTTCAAACAAGGTGGACATCCTCACATCTTTTCAGTACTTTAGCAATTCAGCAAACATGCATCAAAACAATGCCATACACACTAAAGTCATCCATAAATACTTCCATGATGGACTCAATAAATCAGAAAAATGGCCATCATACAACGTTGGAAGTAGCAGGGGCATTACATAGGCCAAAGGGCATCCTTCGATATGCAAAGGTACCATAAGGACATGTAAAGGTGGTCTTCTCCTGGTCATCTGGGTGGATAGGGATTTGGAAGAAACCAGAATAGCCATCTAGATAACAAAAATGAGAATGACAAGCTAGACGTTCCAACATCTGATCAATGAAGGGAAGGGGAAAATGGTCTTTTTTAGTGGCAACATTTAATTTCCTATAATCAATGCACATACGCCACCCAGTAACTACTCTTGTAGCAATTAATTCATTTTTCTCATTTTTAACTACAGTAGTACCCCCTTTTTAGGAACCACTTGAACTGGACTCACCCACTTAGAATCAGAAATAGGATAGATGATCCCAGCATCAAGCAATTTCATAACCTCTTTTTTGACAACTTCCTGCATATTGGGGTTCAAACGACGCTGACCTTGTATACTAGGACGATGATCATCCTCAAGATGAATTTTATGCATGCAAAAGTCAGGGCTTATGCCTTTCAAATCATCAATATTATATCCAATGGCCTTTTTATGTTGTCGCAAAAAGACAAAAGTTGGACATTTGACCATCATTTAGTGCAGCACTAACAATCACAGGACAATTTCCAGATTCATCCAGAAAAGCATATCTTAGAGAAGGGGAAGGGGTTTCAGTTCAGGTTTCTTTACCTCTACCGGTTGAGTAGCACATACTAACCGTTCATCCTCTGAGTGGTAATACCGTCAAGCTCGACACAGGTAAAAGCTGCTTCCCAAGCATCCACTTCAGTAGTCCGGAATATCATCACCTGTGGAAGAGGTAAAACAAAGCAAAGCCTCCAAAGGATCCCGCAGAAGGGATTGAGGCATGTCATCATTAACCAGCACATCAATGACATCTATTCTATAACAGGCTTCCTCTAGCATGGGACTTTTCAAAGCATTGGTCAAACTAAAAGTCACCTTATCATCCCCCACAGTCAAAGTCAATTTCCCATTTTTAACATCTATGACAGCTCCAGCAGTATGAAGGAATGGTCTCCCTAAAATGATTGGGATTTGAGTATCCTCTTCCATGTCAAGCACAACAAAATCCACAGGAATATAAAATTTACCTACCCTCACAGGAACGTCCTCTAAGATACCTAGGGGGTATTTAACAGAACGGTCAGCCATTTGAAGAGTAATGTTGGTACATTTTAAATCTCCCATGTCAAGCTTTTTGCAAACAGTCAAGGGCATGACACTAACACTAGCACCTAAATCACATAAGGCTTTGTCAATAAAAATGGTGCCAATATTACAAGGGATGGAGAAACTCCCCGGATCTTTCAATTTAGGAGGGGATTGATTTTGCAAAAGAGCACTACATTCTTCAGTAAAGGCAACCATTTCAACTGCATTAAAGGCTCTCTCCTAGTCAAAATTTCCTTCAAAAATTTAGCATATGCAGGTACTTGAGTAATAGTTCAGTAAATGGACAGTTACCTGAAGATTCTTCACTACCTCCATAGACTTACCAAGTTGGCGATCCAGCTTATTCTTTGATAGACGAGTGGGGAATGGTACCTTTATCGCAGGAGTGGTAGATGAATTTTTTTCAGGTACTATCTGCTTCTCTGCATTTTTTTCTAGCTCAACCGGACCATCCTTAGGCATTGGGGGACCATCATAATGTGTTCCACTCCTAAGAGTGATGGCATTGGCAGTGTCCCTTGGTTGCATTGATTGTGAAGGTAAGGCCCCAGGTGGCCTACTAGCAGAAGAACTAGCCAACTGAGCTAGTTAAGTCTCCAACATCTTGTTATGCGTGCCTAAATTTTCCAGTTGAGCTTTTGTGTCAGCTTGAAAGGCATTGAACCCTTTCTGCATCTGGAACATCATATTCTTCAATTCTGTCATGGCCGGGTCAGCAGTAGGAGCAGGTTGTTGAGGTGCTTGATTTCTCTGAAAACCAGGTGGAACTTGTTGTGGAGGTTGGTATTGTTGACCCTGTTGTTGAGGCGAGTATGGTTGTTGAGGTGGAGGGTTCAACACATTAGTACTCCTATATCAGAGGTTTGGATGGTTTCTTAACCCAGGATTATAGGTGTTGGAATATGGGTTGAACTGGTTCCTAGGTTGTGACTGGAAAGCATTAACTGCCTCACAATTATTCCCAAGCGCAGGACACTCTTGAGAGTTGTGCCCAGATATTCCACAAGCATCACATAAGTGAACATTATAGTTAGAAGCACTAGCCATCATTACCTAACTTCAAGGAATCAATCTTTTGAGTTAAAGCAGCTAGTTGCCCAGACAGTAAGGAAATGTCTTCAACATCATGTTTGCCTCCCTTTTTCAAAGTGGAACGAATAGTAGATGCTTGATTAGATGCTAGCTTCTCCAAAAGTTCATACCCTTCCTCAATCGCTTTATCCATGAAGAACCCACCGGATGCTCCATCAATTACCCGTCGTGTATCTGCATCAACTCTAGTGTAGAAAATCTGACACAAATACCACTGATCCAGACCATGATGAGGACATAGACGCTGCAGATCCTTCAACCACTCCCAAGCTTCATATAGAGACTCACCAGGATCTTGGGTGAAAGTAACTATGGCATATCTCATATCGACAGTTTTCTGGTAAGGGTACCACTTGATAAGAAAAATCTTGGAAAGTTCTAGCCAAGTGGTGATGGTGGAAGACAGCTTATTATACCAGAACAAAGCTTTATCGCGCTTTCATCTCATCAGGAGTAACACCAGTTTGCTTCTGAGTAGCACAACACTGTAAAAATCTCTGCAGGTGCTGATTTGGGTCTTCGGATGGTAACCCAGCGAACTGATTATTCTGAACCATATTCAGAACATGAGACTTGATCTCAAATTTGTAGCAGTAATAGTGGGCATTTGTTCCCCAGTAGGCACATTATCTAGAGATGGTTGTGCGTAGTCTCTGAAGGTTCGAGTAACAGTCTCACCCATGTTGAGAGTAATAGGTGAGGTGGGGGATTCTTGGTGTAGGGAAGATGGTGGAGAAGGTGTCTTTTGGGAGGGTGTCCCTACAGACAGCTTAGCTTACTTAGTTTTCTTTCTGAGTCTACGAGTGGTCTTTTCGATCTCCGGATCGAATGGGATGAGATTTGGGGATTTCAATTTCCTGATCATACACCAAAAACACTAAAACAAATGTGAGATGCTCCAAAGAACAGGTGTTCTTCAGAGTAGAGGTTAGTTTTATACTATAATTCAGACAAAATAAAATAAACCGTATCCCCGGTAACGGCGCCAAAACTTGATAAGCTAAAATCGTATCACCTAATCAAAAATAACCTAAGGTCCACTAACTAGTAGTCAGGGAAGTCAGGATCGAATCCACAGGGAGAAGTTATATTATTGTATTTGAACTCTAATATTACACTAACAAAATCAGATGAATAGAGTTGTATTACTAAACTAAGCAAATAGCAGAACTGAATATGAAGGTGTAAATATATTAATAAAGCACTAGAATCATGGATCACTATGCATACAATTCGGGAAATCAGGGGTAAATAATAACCACCTGGTAAGTCAAACTGTCTAGGGCACATGTAATTTCTCTCGAACATTAAATTGCCTCCCTCAAAGATCACCCAGCCGCTCTCGCATAGTCAAGGGTCACTTTGCCTAATAATTGAAAGCCTATACGGTATCTCTCCTCTCAAAGCAGATTCAGTATTGCAACAATAGAAATATGAATCAGGCCTAACTTATAATTCAAGCATGAAGAATCAATCACAGGAAACAGTTGAAATACAAGATAATCAAACTAATCTATCAATCCCTCATTGCATACATAGATCTCCACAATTCTAGATATGAAACTACTCACTCATAATCATGAAAACAATAACAAAAGTCATATAAAAACTCATACTTTGAAACATGGCAAATAACTAAAAAAATAATCTAATTAACAATGGAAGAAGTAACAAAGAAATAATGAAGAAAGATTATCGAATTATATTGAACTGTGAATAAGCAAAAGGTTTGATCTTGAATTGAAATCACAAAGCACTAAATTAAGGTACTTGAAACACTCACTAGAGAAAACTAATAATAAAAACCAAGATGATTCTAATAATTATGATTTTTCTATTTATACAAGCCCTAAAACAATAGCCAAAAGTCTTGAAAAATGGCCCCATATTCATTAAAAAAACGCGTGTCGTCAGTCGCCCGATCGGGCCAAAGATGCCCGATGGAATCGGGCTCCAAAACCGAAGAACAGGACCAAAATCCAGAGGCGCCCGATGCCATCGGGCGGCCTATGAACATAGTAGGTTCGCAGCAGCTGGCCAGGGGCGCCCCACGTCGGGCCAAGTCGCCCGATCGGGAAAAACACTGAATCACGACTGGGCGTTCAACGCCCGATCGGGCCTGCAGCAAAATCTTGAAGTTTGTTTTTTTGCTCGATCGGGCTGGGTCGCCCGATCGCATCGGGTCGGTCAGCTTAGGCTCGTTCCTTGTTCTTCCTTTGCTCAAAGTCCCGGAAAGCATCCTTGAGATCTTGAAACTCAGCGTCCAACCTCACTTAATCCAATGTGCGATCATATAAAGTAGGTAATAACTCCCCAAAACCTAAAATCCAATACAAAACAACAAAACACAACTAGATGGAGAGAGTTAGTACCAAATGGCTCCTAAGAGCACCATAACCATAACTTTTAGCATATAAATAGGGGAGAAAAACTCTATATAAAATCATAACATCATCAACCCAAACTGAACTTTAAATACTGGGGTGAGGCTTGTGTTTAAGATTGCTAGTCAGATTGGGAAGCTTGTGAAAACAGATTAAGCTACCTCAAAACGTGAAAAACTTCAACATGCTCGTGTTATGTTAGAAGTTAAAGTGGATCAACCATTTCCTAATCATATTGAATTCATTAATGAATGTAATGTGAAAGAATATGTAGGTATTGTATATGAGTGAAAACATGTGTTATGCAAGGCTTGTAAGAATATGGGTCATTCCAAAGATCAGTGTCAAAAGCCTGTTACCAGGCAAGAATGGAGGAAAAGGAGTACTAAAGAGCCTCCTAGTGTTGTTGTGGTACCTGAGCCTAGAGAAGTGGGTCATGTGCAAGCAAATATTGATGAGTTCCAGCCATTAAAGAGGCCTGCTAGATTGAGTTTAAATGTGGCACCTGCTCCTACAGTGCAAAATGGGTTTGAGGTTCTTGTTCCCCCAATACAGTTTGAGGATATGCAGATGGAAGTTGTTGTTTGTGTATTATATGGTGCTGAACAGGAGGATGAAGGGGTTGGGAGGCCCCTTGGGATACATGGATAGGATCATTGTATGGAATGTGAGGGGACTCAACAGTCTGACAGAGCAAAAAGATGTCAAGAAATTTCTTGGCATGAAGAATGTTGGATTGGTGAGCCTCCTAGAGACCAAGGTAAAGGCTATGAACATGAGTAGCCTTTATCAAAATGTATTTAGTGGTTTGTGTTTCTCCTCTAACTCCTCGTTTCATAAAGGGGAGAGGATAGTTGTTGCTTGGAATCCCAAAAGCTTTCAAGTTGATATCATGTATGTATCTAGTCAAATCATGCACTACAAGATTACTACACGATCTCCTAGTAAGCAATTTTACTGCACATTTTTGTATGCCTTCAATGATGCAAAAGGTAGATCTGATGCTTGGGAAGATGTGGTGAAGTTAGTGGATCTCTGTAAGGGTCCATAGATCATCTTAGGTGAATTCAATTTGTGCTATGAATAATGAAGAAAGAATAGGGGCTACTGTTAGGCAACAAGATATGGAGGAGCTTAGGGTATGTATGGAGAAATGTGGGATGCAGGATTCGACATGCTCTGGTAATTTTTACACCTGGAATAACAAGCAAGAGGGTCATACGAGAGTGTTTAGTAAGTTGGATAGGGCTATGAAAAATTAAGGGTTGGAACCTAATGTTCCCCACATCTGCATCACATTTTATGCCTGAAGGTCTTTATGACCACTCTCCTATTGTGATCAATGTGTACCCCTATTGAGAACAATAGAAGATCCTTCAAATACTTCACAATGTGGAGTACAACTAGTAGTCTTCAGCAGCTTATTTATGAAGGTTGGAATTATGAGCTGTCAGGCTCTCCCATGTATAGAGTTGTTCAAAAGATAAAGGGCATAAAGAGAAGTCTAAAGAAGCTAAATCAGGAGGGTTTGTCTGACATTCAGAGTATTGATCTGAAAGCTTTAGTTCATTTCCAGGAATGTCAGGAAAGATTGAAGAGTAATCCTGGTGACAGTAGCTTGAGTATGGCTGAAAGAGAGGCTGCTCAGGATTACAGAGTGAAGCATCACCAATATTTATCCTTTCTTGCTCGAAAAGCGAAGTTGGCCTGGTGTAATGAGAGAGATGAGAATTATGCCTTGTTCCATAGAGCCATCAAAGCCAAGAGATTACAAAACACAGTTTATGCTATTCACAATAGCAAAGGTGAATGGCTTGAGGGTGTGGCAGATGTTAGCCAGGCTTTTCTTGATTACTACAAGAACCTTATAGGTACTGCTATGACAAACATAATCAAGGTGAAGGAAGAAATTATTTTAAAGGGGCCCATATTGAACACAGATCATATTAATATCTTGGAGAGGCCCTGCTCTGCTAATGAAGTAAAAGAGGCTTTGTTCTCTATTGCTGGAGGCAAAGCCTCTGGACCAGATGGCATGGGGGCTCACTTTTACAAAGATACATGGGCAGTTATTGGTGATGAGGTAACAAATGCAGTTTTAAATTTCCTTGAGCATGGTTGCTTATTAAAAGAGCTGAATGCTACAATCATTACTCTTGTCGTAAAAGTTGCCTATCCTAGAAATGTTAGTGAGTTTAGGCCAATAGCTTATTGTAATGTGCTTTACAAGTGTATTACAAAAGTCCTTAGTATAGACTAAGACAATATTACCTAATGTTATTGCTGAAAACCGGGGGGCATTTGTTCACAATAGATACATCATTCATAACATAATGGTGTGTCAGGATATTATTAGAAGCTATGGTAGGAAAGATGTAAATCCTAGTTGTCTAATGAAATTAGACATGAGGAAGGCCTATGATATAATTAATTGGGACTTTTTGGAAGAAATGATGCAGTCTTTGCTTTTCGTAACCAAATTCATCCACCTGGTCATGAACTGTGTGAGAACTCCTAGATTTTCAATGATGATTAATGGTAGCTTACATGGCTTCTTTGAGTCCAAAAGGGGTTTGAGGCAGGGGGACCCCATTTCTCCGCTCTTTTTTGTAATTTGCATGGAGTATATGACTAGGTTCCTAAAGAAAGCTAATGAAAATCCTAGATTCAAGTATCACCGAAGATGTAAAGGGTTAATGTTGAACCACTTGGTATTTGCAGATGATGTAATTTTGTGTTATGGGGGAAATTTCTTCTCTATCTACCTTCTACTACAGGCTTTCAAGCTCTTTTCTATGTCTTCTGGGTTTTGCATAAATGATCAAAAGTCTGAGTTTTATATAGCTGGTATGCTTCCTACTGATGTGCAGAGAGTGCAAGATGTATTTGGTTTCTCCCAAAGTACTCTTCCCTTTAAGTACTTGGGAGTTCCAATATATTCCAAGAGATTGTCAGCTACTGAGTGTAGTGTTCTGGTTGAGAAAATGTGCAATAGAATCAGGATTTGGAGTAGTAGGCACTTGTCATATGCAGGGAGACTTCAATTGATTAACTCAGTCCTGTTAAGCATTCATATGTACTGGGCCCAAGTATTTGTCCTCCGAAAAAGAGTGCTCAATAATGTTACTAGTATTTGCAGAGCTTTATTGTGGTATGTCACATATTACAATGGTGAGCCTGGAAGAGTAAAGTGGGAAGAGGTTTGTAAGCCTAAGTCTGAAGGTGGCTTAGGCATTAGAGATGTGATCCTTTGGAACAAAACTGCCATGGCTAGGTATGTGTGGGCCTTAGCTACAAAACAAGATAATTCATGGATCAAGTGGATTCACTATGTATACGTTAAAGATCAGAATTGGTGGGACTATTGTCGACCTGTGGGATGTAGTTGGTATTGGAAGCAGATTTTCTTGGTGAAGGAAGAACTAAAGGCCAAAATCTCTCTACAATTTCTCACTAGTATGGCCAGATTCAGCCTGAAAGGCATTTACTCACAGCTTACTGAAGAGGGTAACCCGTTTTTTGGAACAAACTGCCATGGCTAGGTATGTGTGGGCCTTAGCTACAAAACAAGATAATCCATGGATCAAGTAGATTCACTATGTATACGTTAAAGATCAGAATTGGTGGGACTATTGTCCACCTATGTGATGTAGCTGGTATTGGAAGCAGATTTGCTTGGTGAAGGAAGGACTAAAGGCCAAAATCTCTCTACAGTTTCTCATTGGTATGGCCAGATTCAGCCTGAAAGGCATCTACTCACAACTTACTGAAGAGGGTAACCCGTTTTTTGGGACAAATTAATATGGAATAGAATATCCATTCCAAAACACAAACTCATTGCTTGTGATGCGTAATAGATTGAGTATGGCTGACAGATTGATCAAATTTGGTCTCTTGACTGATGATAGATGTCAAATGTGCCTAAATGGTAGAGAATCACATGATCACCTCTTCTTTCAATGTGATTACTCTAAAGCATGATCACCTCTTCTTTCAATGTGATTACTCTAAATCCTGCATTGATTTGATGAGGGAATCGCTTGGGATGGTTAGTCATCAATACTAATTTCAGAGATTGGTTGTGTTCTGGAGAAACAGGAACATCTATAGGTTTAAGAAGAAGGTTTTTGCTATTGTTCTGAAGGCTGGGGTTTACTTCATCTAGTGGGCTAGAAATGAAGCTATTTGGAATCATACAGTCTGGCTACCTACTCAGCTTATCAAGAAAGTGAAAAGCATTGTATTGCTTCGAATTAGTATTGTGCTTCCTAAACATATATTTCGGTGCAGGATAGAGAATGGTTTGATTGGTTAAAGACTAGGTAAACCAAAGTTGTATAGCTGCCTTTTGTGGTTGTTTTCCTTCCTTGAGGGTTAGGGAGTCCAACCTAGTTGGTTTGCCTCCCTCTTGGAAGTGATTTAGGTTGTAAAGTTTTTTGTCTGTTCAACACATCTTTCCTTATTACTTAGCAAAAAAAAAAACATTTTGAATAGAGTTCTTTTTTTCTCAGTGACTAAGTAGTTTAGGGAGGTTAGTGTCTAAAAAGTCTCTTTAGTAGGGTATCCCCCCTAATATGTCCTTGTTATTTTTGTGAGATATATAATTTGATGAAATTGTAGTTCTTAACAAATTTGCAACATACATAACTAGTTTTTTGTTTTTTAAAAAATCTCTAACCAAATTATTGTTCATTATTCTCTCGAAATTGTTTTATTATTGCACACTTGTTTCCCCCTTAGCTTTTGTCATCCCCATTTTGTGCAATATCTCTCATCTTTGCACCGGCTCCCTGCACCATCTTGTGTTCCCCTTCATTGCAATTTATCATGCGAAACTTATTTGGTAGCTATTTTCACATATTAATTTGTTAGTCATATTTTAGTTGTATAAGATTGCATATAATATCAAGTGCTTCCTTTTGCTATGTATTTATGCCAACTATATTGGTCCAGACTTTAATTTTGTTGTTCTTTACTAAGGAACATTTCTTCTTCCTGTTTGTGCAGTAATTTAATTTAGCAATTCTCCATTAGTGTTTTATAAACCATTCTTGCTTTTGTTACCCACCATGTATGTAAATTTTGTAGCAAGTATGTTTGTCTTGGAGGCATAATGTGGGTTGAAAGTCTTCGACAGTTCAACTCTATTTTACGTTCTCCAGCGTTGATTCTTACCCTATAATTCTAACATTTTCCCATACATACTTTAGTCCATCAATCACTACCTTGTTTATGTTAACCTGCATTTTTCACATCTACGTTGGTTTTGCGATAAAAACCTAGTCATGCTGCCCCAATTTTTTTTTTTCCTGAAATACCTTATTGTATAGGTCGTTTTATGAAATAAAAAAGGAGGCGTTTCATTTTTCCAACTGAATGCAGACTACTTATTTCGCTTCCTTTGCAAATAGTGTCATTGGAGAAATGTTATTTCCATCGTCTAGCTCCATTTTGTTTGTTAATCATATACACATTGCTTTTGGATATTTTACCTTCACCAGGAAAACTCCGCATTGTCAATCATCATCACTCTTTCTCTTGCACGTGTTGCAAAATAAGTGTTCCTATTGGCCTTTAGTATTGACATCGACTATTAAACCTTGCAAGTAAATTGTTTTTTTTGCTTTTTTGGTTTAGTGTATACGATACTCATCTTGTTTTGAAGGTAATAATATTGACCTAAGTTTTCAAAATAATTTTACTCAATACCTATAATCTAATATTTTTAATAATTTTTGTGGAAATAAGGGGAAAACACATGGTGAAAGAAAAGGAATGGTGGGATATTTTTTGGGCTTTGTGTTGGACAACGTGGCTGGGAAGAAATGAGTGGGTGTACCACCAAAGGGCTAATGAAGTGCAAAGAAGGATCCAAAGAGCTATGGACGGTCATTGAGGAGTACAAATGGGCGGTAGAATGTCTGAGGGTGGGCGGCCCAACTGGTTTTGAACATCGGCAAAGGTGGCTCCCCCCTTCGATTGGGTCCACAAAGCTTAATACCGACGCTGCATTCCCTAAGGAGGGGAGAGTGGGAGTAGGTGTGATATTGAGGTACGACCAAGGAGAGGTGCTAATGGCTATGTGTGAAAGCTGGTAGGGGGTGTAGTGTGGAGTTGGGCGAAGCTATGGCTATGAGAAATGCCATGCGCATTGCTATTGAAGCAAGTTTTAGGCACTTAGTGGTGGAAATAGATTGTTTGCTACTCTTCCACAAATTATCAAAGGGGAGCAAGGAAAAATCAGAGATGGGGCTTATACTCCATGATATTAATGTGCTAGCTAACCAATGCCTTCATAAAGTTTATGCTTTTGTTAGAAGGGATGGGAACAAAGTGGCACATGCTCTAGCTAAGAAGAGTTTAAGTTTAGATGAACTGTATGTTTGGTTATAGGAATCTCCTCTTGAGATAATGGAGGTTGTAACTGATGATATGATTGAGTAATAATATTTTGCATTTTTCCGTAAAAAAAACATACATTTTCTACCCACTTTTAATATTAATAATAGATTATATCCCAATATGCTCTATACATAAACGAGCATATGCAACGGCCTAATATAACGACATGAGCCATTGCAACAGTTTTCTTTAACGGTATGAGCTATTGCAACGGTTGTTTGCAACAGTCTGCTCTAATTCAACGGGTATTGCAACGATTAGTAGGAACCACTACATTAGACCATGAAATGTAACACCTTTACTAGATATTGCAACTGTTATAATACATCCATTACATGGTTTGATTAAATTCCACAATTACACACAGCCTTCCCGAAAATTTTAATACCACAAAAACCTTTTCCCTTCATTTTTCTGCCATCCCTTTAACATATATCAGGCCACCGCACCATCTTTCTCTCGCAAGTTGAACCACCACACCGTGCCATCTTTCTATCTCAAGTCGGACCACCGCACCGCACAAGCCCATAAGTTCACCGCTGTCGAAGTCTACCTTCATTCTCCTCTGTGCGAGCAACGGGTGACACATCAACGCTTGACGCTACCTCCACCTGGTCAGCCACCAGTGCTTCGGCTTTTTCTGCTGGATGTCACCACTCATCTTCACAAGCCACAAACTACTCAAGAATTTTAAATCTAGGTAATCTAATTCTAACCTAGGTTAATTTCTTGTTGTTGAGTTGTTTTTTCTTTTAACTGATTATTAATTTATTATCCTTAATTTATATATATCAAGTTTCAATCTTTAAAAAACTGATTGTAATGTATCAATTCAGATTTATATATAGTTAGTTCCTGCAAAAAAAAAAAAAAAATTGATAATTAGGGTTCAATTCAAAGTGTTTGCAAAGTGAGAATTGATGATGAAAAAAAAACTATTGGTTTCCTTTCATATTTTCCCCAAAATTTCTAAACATCCCTAATACTTTTTCCCTTCCCTCTTTGACACAGCCACACACATAGTCACACGGTTACACAAGCACCTCTCGATTTCTCGTCGGAATTCACTGCTCCTTGAGTTCTAAAACAATTACGTAGATCTACATTCGGTTCTTCTCAAAGATGAAATTTCTTTGATATGTTGCGTTTCTTCACTCTTTTTCTTATTCTAATATAATTAAGCTTGGTAAGTTTTCAACTTCGGATTCTGCATTTACATGAATTTTGCAATTTAGGAATAATTTAAGTCCTTTAGGAATTGAACTTGTACATACATTGAATCTAAATTCTCTTCATTTGCTCTTGAAGTCAGCAGTATATTCTATTTAACGATTTTCTAATGGAAAATTAAGGTGAAGATGTGTCACAGCTAAAGAAGAAAATAAGAGGTTTATGCTAATCCTAATTCAATTGCTTTAATTTGTGGGCTTATGCAATAGTTTCTTCTATAATTAATTAGTGATAAGCTGTTATATCCAGTCAGTCAATATTATTGCTACTCTTACAAGAATTTACAGTTTGACTTTTTGTGAAGAGTTTCCCATATAAGTTTTCTATAGTTGTTTCAATCTTCAGTTTACACCTTGCCAAAACTACGTGAAGAGTCATCGTAAGGCATGTACTAATAACAAGGGTTTCTTTATCAAGCAAATTAGTAACTATGATTGATTTCACTGTCTCTCAAATAATTTCTTTTGGATAAGGCAAGTGGTTTTCTACTGCTTCTATGTGTGGTTATTGTTGTTCTCCCTTTAGGCATTCAAGGGTTATTAAAGTTACCATGTAGAATTAAGTCTCATTGATATTAAGTGATAGAAAGTGTTTTAAGGGTAATCAGTCTTTTATAATCCTTCGATCATGTATGCTATGACTAAAAGGCAGGCTTAAGTTCTATCACATGACAACCATTAAGCTATGGAATGATGTATATTGCACCCTCATGAAGATTAATATTTTTGCATTTTCGTCTTAGAATGTGGAAGATGCTAGTCAAGTTATTATAGAACATGTGATTAAAGGCTGTGTGATTGACCCAAATTTTCTATCTTTACATACACAAATGTTGCAGTAAAAAATTTGGATAACTCTGTATTATGAAGATGGCTTTTATTAACACCCCCATCTCTCAAGGAAGACTGCAAGACAAGATAACCCAACTCCTGTTCACTGCAAAGAAGGATTCCATGTGATTTAGCTCCTACAGAGTGTAGAAGATTGCTTGTTATAACCTTAGCAGCATAATCTACTAACTTATTATATATCTATCACTGTTGATGTTTACTATGTTATGCTTGTATTCAGCTTCCCTAATATGACAAAAGATGGGGAAGAACAAAGGTAGCAAGCTGAAAAATTCATTTTTGTGATGTATTACAGAGATTTCAATTCTTGGATGTGGAAAGCACATACAACCAGTAAATTAAGAAACATAATCCCACAAAGATATGGTAAACTATGTCACTCTCCTCTTTGCTAGTTTGGAGTAGATTTTTTTTAGTTGTTGTTTTATTTAATTAAGTTGTTATTTCTGTGTTGAAGTCATGGTCTAGTGCTGATTATTAGTTCATTTGTTGGCTGGGGAAATATGTTATCTCAAAGGCTCATTATGGTCTAGAAGCTTCTATGAGTTATTTATTGATACTGTTAGATTTTGTTTCACTTTGTGTGTGTGTGTGTTGTGCCGTTTGTTCTCTCTATATTTTGTATAAAATCTCAATGCTTACTACTAATGATTTTGTTATATTGCTAAGATACCACTCTATTGTACTTCATTTCATTAAAAAAAGGAAATTCAACACAAGGCAAATTTATTGAGACAAAAACTTCGTCAGTAGAGATTGAAATATGTGAAATGTACTTAGAAGTAAAGTTTTTCCCCTTTTTTATTCAAAGTCTTGGTGATGCTTATGTAACTGTTAGTTGATTTCTTTTGGTTGAGTTACAAATTTAAGGAGGAGTTTTTTTTTTCCTGAAGATGAGAGGTTAATTTAGAGGGCCGTAATAAATACATTAGTACTAAAACTTGGCTAAGAAGGATTTGGAAACTGAAAGTTTTATAGCTCCAAGCTAAAGACATATCACTTTAGTGTGGACTACCTTGTTTTAATTCTTAGCTAACAAATACATATGGATATATTCAAGTGGCTATTGGTGTACTATTTCCAACTAGCATTTTTTTTTTTTTGGAAAAATTTCCAACTAGCATTCACTTCGATATATCTTAGAAAATGTAGGCCAAAGATGTCACCTGCTTATTAATACTTCAAATCTCCTGCCAGCCATTAATTTTGATTATAGTGTATAATGCTTTGTTTTGGATAAGTTGAAGAGTTACAATAAATGCATAACCCATTTACTAATTTTCTTGTTGCTTAATATGCTTGGGAACTTGGCCACCTAAATATGCTACTATGTTAGTTACACTCCATCCAAAATAATTATGAGCTTAATTTTAGTCATGTTCTAGCAAGAAACTAAGAAATATCAGGCTAATGAGAAACTAGTCAAAATTATTAAAATAAAATAGTCCCCCCTTCCTTGAAATTAAAAAAAAAATCATGTTTAGTCTCCTAAAAATAAGCATCTAGTTGCATCACTGATTGTTTATGAAGTGTATTCTAAAAGAAGGTGACACAAGCTATTAATTCGTTCCAAAAACTTAGTTTTATAAATTTATACTTAATTTCATTTTTCGGGGAATACATAAATTTATGCAAGCCTTTTGAGAACAACCCTCTCATCTTTCATAGATTTTGCCTATGTTAGTGAATTATATGCTTTAGGTTTCTAGCATGATTAAAAAATAACAAACAAACGATTAGATAGAAATTCTTGTTACACTTAAATTTTGGCACCTTTATTCTTAAAGAACGCTTTATGTGAAACAATCTCCATCTGATTTGGCACCTTTATGTTGCTTGAAGATTTGATTTTGGTTCTATAATAGGACAACTATGTTTAAATAAACTTAATCACAAGCATTTGATTTTTACTAATTTGATTAAATTTAAATTTGCAGGTGGACATAAAAGAACAAATGGAATGCCACATTCAAGAAAACTAATTACTTCTAGGAAGGTATGGAAACACTTTAGATGTAGAGTGATTTATTGGAGCATTTTACATGTAGAAGTTCTCTTGAAGAGAATTGACAAACCACAAATTTTATATAGTTTTTTGTTAGTAGACTTTTGTAATAATATATTTCGTAAATTTGTTCATGGGCGTGTGATTATTGTATACACAATTCCTCTTCGGTGTATAAAATTTCAAAATAAACTTATGAATATATATAATTTTATGTACATATCAATGTATTACTACTAGTCTACCATGGTGTTGGAGTTGCATTAGCTATGAAGGCGTTGCAATAGGTGCCACAGTGAGGCATATTATTAGTATTAGAGGCGTTGCAATAACTATACGATGATGTTGCAATATATATGGAGGCATTGCAATAGATATTTGAGGGAGTTGTCGTACTACAAAAATAACCAAAGAGACTACCTATAGGATATCTGTTGAGGTTACTAACCCATTTCTTAAATGTAGGAAACCATTGATTATCTAAAACCAGTCTCTTAAGTTTAACTATTTGACTAATAAAAAAAGTTGTGAAATAAGAGACTGCTTCCAAGGAAAACCGCTTTCCTTGAAATATTTTATCTTTTAATTCAAATTTTTTTCAACATAATAAACTTTTATACATATATATTCTTCTTATGAAGATATAGGAGACTACTTCTAACTTGAACCGGTTTCCAAAAAATAATAATTTTAAAATTTAATATCTTTTCAATTAATACTAATGCAGTATAAGAATTATATAAGGCAACACATGTTGGACACCAAAAAATAGAAAAAGGAATAAAGGAAAAAAAAAGGGAGATAACTAACCGTTTCATTTGAATGAAAAAAGGGGGAAAAGTAGGACATTTAAACTAAACATCAGTTTTTTGAGAAAACAAAATGTAAAGACAAATTTTCTAATTATATTCATTAAGTTAGTTATGTTTCGAAAATTCATATTTTATTTGAGTTGTGAAGTATGAATTTTATTGTGGTATTTGTAACGTGTTTATTAATTTAATTTTATGAAGTTATTATTATTATATCTATTTTGGGTTCTAAGTATAATTTGTTAAATAGTATTTACCCTATTAGGAAACCAAAGTTTGGTCCATTTCTTTCCCTTATCGGTTAATGAAAACCCCAAACCCAAAGAAAACCCCAAACCCCCAAAACTCAAAACCCAAACCCAATCCCCGTGAAAAGAAAACCCAAACCCCTAATTTTCTCTCTCTCTCTCATGTCCTGCTCGGTGCTCCACCGACGAACAGACCAGTTGTTGTTGTTGTTTGTGCTGTTGATGTCGTTATTGTCCGATGTTACTGCTATGTTGTCGTTGCTGCTCTTTGTGCTCGTGGTGGTGGTGTTGTTGGGTTGTCGTTGTTCGTTATTATTGTTATTGTTGCGCTGTTGTTGTTGGTGTTGTAGTTGTGGTGGCTGTTGTGGAGTTGTTTTGGTGAAGTTGTTATATTGTTGTTGTTGTGTTGATGTTAGAGTGGTTATTATTGAATTGTTATAATGTTGGTTAGAATTGTGGTTATAGAATGGCAAGTTCTGTTTACATAATCAGTAATTAGGGAGTTGAATGATAAACGTATATAGATTAAAGTTGAGAATGCATTATGGTTCTATGTTCTATTTTTATGGTTGTTTGGGAATTGAGTAATTAAGATTATTGTCGTAAATGATCTCTAGATTAGGAATTGGTTATGGTTTGATTTTCTAGATCAGATTAGTTAAGATTGGTTATTAATTATTGTTATGAGGTAAATTGTTGGAGAATGATTCTAGAGTTGAGTTCCATTTGGAGGTATATCCTTAAGTTAATATCTTATGTTCTTTACACTTAATGCTCCAATTATTGGTTTTTTTCTTCTTTTGAATATTTCTTGTTGGCAAGGGTAACAAAATGCAGTCAATTCTGGATGCTTGTTTTCATACTTCATTTGCATGATTTTGCTACCTGTCAAATTCCTCTGATTTGATGTTTGCAAATTATAAGGTTCCCGATCGGGAATTTCTTTTGCGAATGTCCTATTTGGAGATTTACAAGGAGGAGATAAATGACCTGTTAGTTCCTGAACACAGAAGACTGGAAATCCATGAAAGTCTTGAGGTGTCTTTGATCTCTATATCTACTGATCTAGAAAACTAATCTAATTTTGTATCACGCAATTTAGCTGACTCAAGGTACTTTTTGTTGCAGCGAGGAATATTTGTAGCTGGATTGCGTGAAGAGATCGTTGTCTCACCCGAACAAGTCCTTGATCTTATGGACTTTGGAGAATGTATGGCTCATCATCTTTAGTTGTTTCTCGTCCTTGTTGTCAATCTAAATTGTCATTAAGGTAAATTCGTCTGTCTTTTGTACTGGCAATGTTTTATTTGCAGCTCATCGACACATTGGAGAAACCAACATGAATCTGCATAGTAGCAAATCTCATACAATATTTTGCTTGGTACACTTTTGCTGTTTTCAATTGCTTTTATACGTTATATACAACTTTCCTGTCTCACTAATTCTCATTATAGATAATTGAGAGTCGTGATAAAGCAGGACATGGAGAGCCCGAGAATTCATGTGATGCTGTCCGCGTCTCTGTTTTCGTATGAGGAACTCCAAACAATTATATTTCACAATATGAGTTTCCCACTCCTCTGACTGTTGTTGAAACAGATTATTGTGAAAGTAGAGCTGCTTGTCCTTTCCTTGCATATTATGAATTCTATTTGGTTCATGGTTCCAAAACCTAGTTGATCTTGTTGGCTCAAAACGTGCTGCAAAAACTGGAGCAGAAGGTGTACGTTTGAAAGAAGGTTCTCATATCAATAAAAGTTTGATGAAGCTTGGAACTGTTATAAAAAAACTCAATGAAGGAGCTGAGAGTCAAGGGTAGGATCTTCTTGGTTGCTAATATAACTTTATGAGTAGAATCTTTTTACCTATTGTCATATTTAAGTCTTTAATTGCTTTCTAATGCGAGGCAGTTGTCTTTACTCTTATAGTGGGGTTTCCCATTTTCAGGAGTTTATCTGTGGCAAAGGCATTGGTTTCGTACGCATTGATGGTAGTGTACTTGATTACGACTAACAAATTGCTGTAAAGTCATTCCAGTCATCAAAAGAGGTTGATGCTCTATAACTCCCATATGTGTTTGAATCGCTTCTAGAATTCTGTTATCCCCGCCTTTCAAGTTCCAATAAAATTATCTTCTTTTATGTCTTTGTATGCCTATTTTTCTGTCTTTGGGAGTGCGTGTATGTTTATTCTTCTTATGTTTTCTTTTGAATCTTTACTTCCTGCAGTAGGGAAAGTATTTTAATACGCGGTGATGTTGTGGCTCATCTTATTTTTTAGTCATTAGGTGAGTTCAATATGTATGTATTCCTATTAATGTCCTGCAAGCCAGTGTTCCTCCAACTCTTTCCATTCTGTCTATTCCATAATGGTCATAGATCTGAATTGGTGATTGTTCTGCTCTACCAAAGTTATGATGCCATGTAAAGAGGAATTTACTGTTCAGACATGCTTTACATTTAGTCTACTTTGGATATATATAGACACATCATCTACCTATCTTGTTTTGGGGAAATGAATATTCAGAGCTGATTAATTTGTAGATGTAGTAATATGTGACTGAAATTATGGATGTATCCTCTCAGATATTTTGCATTATTGTTGGTACGTAAAGAGTTATTCTAGTCATGTTAGAGGTGTCAATCATGATTTGATTAGCATCATCATAATTTGGCCTCTCTTATGTTGACTTCAATGCTTTGTGCCTTTCATTATGATGCTATAACTTCCTATTATTTTAATTTCTGAGTCACTAGTGCATGTTATATCAGACTTTTGTGGAAGCATTTGCAATCAGTTAATGGCAGGGCAAGCTGGAGGAAAAAGAATTTTGTGTTTTTAACTAAAATTACTTTTTTTTTTGTGTTATGCTTTCGTTATGTTACCCGATATTGCATGGCGGAAACGTTCTCATGTTGTGCTGGATGTTGGGTGTGGAGTTGCCAGCTGTGGAGGTTTTATCTTTGATAAAGATGTGCTAACCATGTCATTTGCTCCAAAGGATGAACATAAGGTCAAATGCAATTTGCTCTTGAACGAGGGATTCCAGCCATATTTGCTGTAATGGGAACCCAAAAATTGTCCATTGTGCTAGGTGTAGGGTTCCATGGCATGTAGAAGGTAGTATTAACATTAGTGTCTTGTTAATAATTTCCTTGAGGCACATAGAGTCAAATTGGAAGTTTCCATATCCATTGTACTTCAGCAATGTCCACTCAATATTAATCAAGCATTTGTGATGCAGGTGGAAAGCTCTTGTTAGAACTGAACCGTGTGTTGTGTCCTGGAGGTTACTTTGTATAGTCTGCCACTCCAATCTATCAGAAGCTTGATGAAGATGTTGCAATCTAGAACGGTAAGTTCTAATTCAGTTGTACTGGTGAAATTTTTTGTTGTGTGATTTTAACATTATAATCATCACTAGCTATTTATTCTTTTACTTGAATCTGATGCTGAAAATTGTTTGTTTCTTATTAACAGCCATGTCTAATTTGACTGAACACATGTGGTGGAAACTTGTTAAGAAGGAAAAAGATATAGTGAATTTGGTTGGTATAGCTATATATCAGAAGCCATTTCGAATGAGTGTTATGAACATAGGTCACAAAATGAACCCCCCATTGTGTGAGCAATCTGATGATCGTAATGTTGCCTGGTACGTTCTTCTTATAGGTCTTCTACGCTCTTTCTTCATTTGAAATTTCTTACATACATAGTTTACTTAGGGATAGCGCTTAACTGACATTCATCTGACACTAATGAAAATTCTTTTTCCCAATTGACTGACAGTTAGTGGAGTAGGAGTTTAATGTTTGTTTATTTTTTAAGGCTTTGTTGTTATCAATAAATTGACACCCATTTATGCTTCTACTAAGGCAAACACATTGTTTTGGCGGCTGTGTACTTGTCCTCCTTTTTGTGGGTGAATTATTTAAACAAACAAACACAAGACGGTGGAGATTGAAGACGACGGGGATTCCTAGCACTTATTCCCAAGAGATGATTGATGAGCTAAGATATATGTGGTTGAATTATTTAAACAATCAAACACAAGACGATGGAGATTGAAGACGATGGAGATTGAAGACGATGGGGATTCCTAGCACTTATTCCCAAAAGATGATTGACAAGCTAAGAGATATGTTGGTGAATTATTTAAACAATCAAACACAAGACGATGAAGATTGAAGACGACGGACAAGTTTGAATTGTATGTATTATTTGATTATTTTAGAATTTTAGTTTTAGTAGCTAGCATTAGATTATAGAAACTTTATTTTAAGACATTATTAGAAGAAATTGATGCTTTGAATAAAATTGGTTTTGTATATAAATTAAATGTAGCAAATATTTTTTGACATGATGAATAAAGCAAGCAAGAATTTATATTTAATAAATTGTTATACAAACCTGTCCAAAAAAATTAGAAAAAATAAATTGTTTTATTAAAAAAAAGGGTACATACAAGGAGCCACAAATATAGGATAATGTATGTATATTGTAACATTGTACTTTAAAAAACGCATAATAAACCTAAGAAATCGGTTGTGGTCAATAAATGGTTTCAAAGGGTAAGGTAACGAGACTGATTTTTAATGTTAAATGGTCTCCTAACCTCTTTACATATTATATATACACTTATCTAAGAGACTGATTTTACCTGTTAACTGGTCTCCTAAATAAACAAAGAAACCAGATATTATAACCGGTCTCTTAACCTAGGACACTTGTGAGATGGAGATGTGTTATAGTCCGATTTTCTAGACAATTTTTAACCGATTTCCTAGGCCTTTTTTGTAGGCATAGAGGCGTTGCAATAGGCTCTATATCTAATGCAATAGATATCACCTATTACAACAGGTTTGTGGTAGCCGTTGCAATAGACCTAAAAACCGTTGCACTAGGTCTAATGCAACGACAGCAACAACAATGGTTGTTCAACCGTTGCAATAGCTCTATTGCAATGGTTTTGGGCTCTATTGCAACAGTTTTCAGGGGTTGCATTAGGTCATTTATGTATTAGTGAAATAGGGTTAATGAGAGGACGTAAGTTACGGAATTTAGTATCAAATCTTTAGTTACAAAATCTAAGGAATAAATCTAAGCAATTTTCAGTTACAACATCAAAGATATCTTTTTTATTTCAGTTATTAAAGGTTACGAGTGTAATAGCCACCCAACAATACGATAATTCTATTTTGTATTTTTTTATATTATTATATAGGTAGTAAAGATGGGTAAAATTCTGATTTGTTTATGGTATGTGACTTACGTTATCTATACTTGTACCTTTGTTTATTTAGTCGAGAAGTTAGAGGAGAAAATATAATGTAATTGGTAATATGAGATCATTTTTAGGAATATAGTAATAATCGTATTTAATAAGTTATAAAGGGAGATTATAAATTAGTATATGAGGTTGGTGGGACGAACAAGAGACAAGTTTGATATCCTTTTGGGTTAAATAGAAACAAAGGAGGGACAATGTTGTATTAAAATATGCAAGTGGATAAATTCAAAAGCTTTGATTAATAGTTATTGGGAGGTTAGGAAAGTAAAGGTAGCTAATATAATAAAAAAAGAAGGAAAATTAGTTACCTATGGCATCAACCACTAACACCCTTAATTACCTCCCCTTAAACCCAACATAAAAACTCACAAATTACAACCCCAACCCCTAGACCCCATCAAACTAAAACCCCAACAGCAAGAAAAAAAGGACTTGGTAACCGCCTCCTTGATTGAAATTGGGGGATGGTCTTGAATTGGCTTGAATTGGTTATTTGGTGGTTGAGTGAAAGTGAGAGTAATAAGGAAGAAAGAGAACAAAAGAAAAAGGAAAAACTAAGTTTGAACCCACCCTTCTCTATTCAATTTCTTACCTATTTTTCTACCCAATCTGGCATGCAAACTCGTTATTTTTCTCCGTAGTATGTATACAAGGTATTAGTAAGGAAAATTTCCAAGGAGTGGAAAAACACCCCAAGCTCGAGTCTAAAAAGGTAAAGGTGAGCTAGATTTTTTTAGGAAAGAGCAAGTTTTGTTCTTAATATCGTTTGGTAAGATGAAGTAACTAACTTGAACACTTTGAGATTATAGAAAAGCCCGAAAATTCTACATTTGGGGGAAGAAAAAAGAGATGAACAAAGAGGATTAAGGTACACAAGTTATAAACTCTCTTTAGGTTTGAAATGACATTTAGGTAAAAGTTTTGTTGTAAATAAGTGCATGCATGTGGGTTTTGCCATTTCGAGAAAAATTATTTTCGTAGACTCTTGCATGTTTTTTACGATGATTATATGTTTCTTGTGATTTGATTGTGGAGCTATGAGGTGCAAGTTGAAATCTAACTGTATATGACCGAGAAATGAAAATCTTTCTTAGTAAATGGTTTAATATTTTGCTTGAGTATTTGATCTTGTGAGATTAATGAAATTAAGGGCTATATTTTATTGTCAAATTGTTGTTTGTGATAGAAGAACCCAAGTGCTTGTGAATAGATTAAAATGGAAATATAAACTTCTACCTTCTCGTAAGAATTTGGACGAGTTATATTAAAACATGCTTTTTGACATTTTATGGGGATTTTTGGCCAAAATGCTTTGCCTAAAAGTTATTCGTATTAAAAGTTACTCAAGATCGACACAAGAATTGTCCGATTTGGATTTCGTATGAGGAAGTTACGGTCATTTTAAGTTCTGCTAGAAAATTTCATTTCTACAATTGAGTTTCACTTTTTAATAGAAGTTGTGGTTACATTCCAGATTTCCAAGAATTATTTGAAATATTATTTTAAGGATGAAATTATGATATGTTTCAAAGGCTAAGTGACCATTGGGTAAATAGTAATAAGTTCCTTTATCAAGAAATTATTTAATATACTTCCTATAACTTCATTGAACTTGATTGACTTGTTAATGATAAGTTTTCAAAAAAAAAATTGCAATGAAAGATATTATCATGGAGTACTTAATTATTTGGTAAATCTCTCACCAAGTCTAATTACAAATATATATTCTAAAATCTTTACTTACCAAGCCATAATTTCTAATATCAAATGATAATAGTTTCCTCACCCAACTTTTAAACTTGCTACAACAACTCTAAGAGTAATAATCGAATGACTTACGTTTATGAAACAAATACTTTAATTCTTATGTTGTATAAGGAATCCATATATTTTTTTCTATTTATTTCAAATTGTTAGTTTCCTAATAATTACTTTTGTGATAAACCTTGTGAAAGTTACACTTATATAAATCTTTCCTCACGAAGCTAGGTCCATTTCTTACAAGTTATATCAATTAATGACTTGATAAAAATTGAGAGGAATTAAAATTATCATTGTGCTTGTGTTATCACCTAAAATAAGGGGAAAGTAGTCATGACCGGTGATGAACAACAATTGCAGGTGAACATGGTGTCTCATAGCTGCCGTTAGTAAGTTATAAATTGCAGGCGAGCGTGGTGTCTAGTAGCTACTAGGGATATGTCCTGAAAGTCTTGCAAGCATGTGGTAAAAAGGAAGGTGTCGACCTCCACAGTTTATAGACCGTCGATCGTGGCGACCCTTATCTAACCGTGTTCACTTTCCCCACAAGGATTAAATGAAAATGATTGATATCAATAGAGAAAAATCTAATGGTAGTAAGGAAGAAACAAGGATGTGAATATTTGATGATGTCACATTATATTGTTTTGGGATGGTCTTTTGAAATAAAGTAATTATGAAAGAAAAACATAGTTCAACCACCATAATATTTTCCAAAAGTTCTACTAGTGTACTTAGCTTTGCTAGCTTGTGTTTTGTTCTTTGAACCTCTCTCGGCGGAGGACAGTTAATTATCATTTTGTAGGTGGTTGTTAATATTTATGTATGGATGTCATATGCTCTTGTGAAGACTTGGATTTTTTGTTGTTTTAAGATGGTGGACAATATCTGAAAAACAATGGTGCTTTTTTCATTTTTGTAGTATTTTGATTTTGAAGTTTAAAGATGGTTGTTTTGTAAGTAAATTTTAATAGTTCATGTTGTAAAATGCTCATTCTCTTAATCTTAGGCTTAAGGGAGATCCAGCTAATAGTTACCCACTTTGGAGCTTCCGCTACTATAGATGTACTTATCTAAGAGGGTATTTTGGTGTGGGATATTACAGTTGGTATCAGAGCCAAAAGTTTTAAAAATAAATCGAGTATTTGAAACACTACGATTTTGAAAACTCAAAAGTGTCGAAGTTCTAAATGTGGTAAAAGTTGAACTTTTGGTGGGGAAAAAATTCCAAGCTGCAAATAGATAAGTATAGATGCGCATGATTTGTAAATATGTGGTTTTTAGTATATGAATGTGAAATGTGAATCATAATGTAATATCCCGAAAATTTAAACTTTCTTAAATTAATTAATAATAATTAGTGGCTGAAATTTTTCTTTAATAATAAGTTATGTTAGATGATTTCATTAGTTAAAGTAAGAAAACAAATAAATAACAAATTAATTACTAAATAATTGATGGCATAAAAAGGAAAAGAAAAAGAGAAAAGAAAAGAAGAGAAAAAGAGAAGGAAAAAGAAGAATGTGAGAAACAGTAACTCAGAGTTTTCTTCTCCATCTCGGTTTCTCTTCACAAAGAGACCCATCCATGAATTTCTAACTCAAAATGGATTATTATACACAAACAAACTCTTTCTTGATTTATAACTCTAATCCAACCCAAACTACCTCCAAAAATTCAATTCTTTCTTTCTATTTGGATCCCCAACAATGACTATATATACCCATATTTGCTCCATTTTGGTTTTCTTCAAAAAACCCACCCATGAATTCTAACTCTAAAATGGATTATTCTTGTTCAATCAAACTCATGCTCATATAAAATTCATTAATCAAACAAAATTACCCAATAACCCATTTTTATCCATTCAAATTCATCAACCCAATTGGGCAAAGGTTGAAGCTCAACAATGGCTATAAATAGTCATCTTCATTCCCTCAAACCACCATTCCTCACTCAGTCATCACTAACAAATTCACTAAAACCTCCTGAGATTATCGCCGGAAAACCGCCTCCAAAACCACCCCATAAATTCCCCTATTTTCGCACAACTCCTCCCTCTCTCTCTCCTCTGTTTTTCGCAACTCTCCCTCACCCCTTTGTTTTCTATTCAGCCACCACAGCACCACCACCCTCCGACGACGACCCCCTGTACGTAACCCACCGCGGCGCCAACCCAGCCTATCCCCTTCTCCGTTGCTCATTTCTTCTCTCTCTCCTCTCGCCCAGTTTTTTCTCTCTCTCTCGTCTCCTCGTCGTGTCGCTGACCGCGCGCGCCGCCCCAGCACCGCCAGCCCACCGCCACGACTCCACGTTACGTTCTGCCTCGACTCGTCGTTCAGTCGCTGGAGCTCCGACCGTCCTTGCTGGAGTCTCCTCTGTCGTGCCTCAGTATTTGAATCAGTGGGTATGATGAACATAACACACTTCACTCTTAATTCTCTTTATAGTTTACATGGGTATAAGTCATGTTTAGTTTTGGACCTTATATCCTATTACTTGGACTGATTTAATTAAATCAGTAAATGAACAAACTATTTCGGCTTAGTGTTTTAGGATGACTTTACTAAATTAATAAATGAATGGAATTTGAGATGGTTAGTCAAATATATTCATGATCTAATAACACAAACATAATAAAGAACTCAATAATATAATAATTGTGATTTGTTTATATGAACTTAACTATGACTAATAAATAATGATTTGTTTTAATAATATATTTCATATAACTCTAACTAATATATCAACTAAAGAATAATGAAAGTTAAGTATATACCACTTGTCAGATTCACGCAGCACTTACATATTACACGAATAAAATATTATATTACGAGGTCTATAGTTACAAGTTATTAAGCTGGATTCTTGAATCATGGAATTAATGGCTATTGTTTCGATTAAATAACGAATATGTTTAAAGGGGTCTTATGACTAATAAATGATTAAATGACGATGTAGTATGTTTTAATATTATATTTCATATAATTATAATATATCAATTAAAGAGTAATAGTAAATAAGTATAGTTTACTTGTTAAATTTGTACTTCCTCCGTTTCTAAATAAGTGCAACATTTGCATAGTGTTTACTATTCACAGTTTAAACTTTAATTAGCTTTGGTGATTTAGGGTTTAGGAAAAACATAGTCATGTGGGATCTTGTTAGATTCGTCTGAATGTGAATTTTTTAATATCAACTTTTTATAATTTTTACTTATTGATAATTGAAGATATTAATAGTTAGAATAATGCATTGGCAAACGTGAAAACAAGAAACGTTGCACTTATTTAGAAACGGAGGAAGTATATGTTAAGGTAGCAGATAATTATATACTAATTAAACTACAAGAACATAAGAATTCTATTACGAGTTTTATAATTACAAGTCATTAAGTATAATCATGAACCATAAGATTAATGACCACTGTTTTAATTTATAAACTGACGAATAATATGTTTAAAGGGACCCTATGACTAGTAGAATGAAGTTTTGAGATAAAGGTTAACAAAATATAACGTTTTGAAATTATAAAATACGAAATGGTTATGGTAAGACGTCGTCTATAAATAATGAATTACGACTTAGACGCTAAGTTGTTAAGTGAAAAAGGCACCTGCGACTTTTTATCAACCACCAAAGACGCTAATATATAAAACTAGTACACACCTCCTAAAATGGACACATGATGGAAATGGATCAGTAAACCCAAAATTCAAAATAAAATATTAATAAGTCTTCATTAATTCCTGAATTTATTATTAGATTAAAAAGGAAGAGATATTACAAGCCTTCCCCTACGATCAAGGTTGTTAAGCAGGATTACAGGTAACGTCTACTGCTAACACCCGCACTCCCCTTCCAATTGCGTTTTATGGTGCTTTTATATAATATTTATGCTATGTTTTATATGGTGTGCGGGATATAAAATGTGCGACTATGTAACATCTATTGCTAACACCCATGATCCCCTTCGAAATGTGTTTGTGAAATGATGTTTATAATTATATTAAGCATTTTACGATGTGATTCTCATATGGATTGTGGGATTAAATTAATTTCGAATGATTTTCGTAAATGATGATCTTATGAGTTATTGATGCTCAAGTATGATTGATGAGAGATCTATGGCTTATGCCGATGAATGCTAAACAAACGAAACATGATAAATGAAAGTGAAAGATGGTGAATGGCATACTATGTTCTCTAGGCCGTGCACGTGTCATTATTTATCTGGCGGCAACGCCACCTTCTGATGGGACAACGTCCTTGGTGCGCACCCGCATTATGGCATTATATGCACCTTCTGATGGGGGACAATGTCCTCGGTGGCTTTGCCTGGCATTATATGCCACCTTCTGATGGGGGATGAATATCCTCGGTGGCTATGCCTTCTCTGTACTCGCCAAAGTAACCAAATAAAGTTTCCTGATAACGAAATGGGATAATGGAGATTATATGAATGAAAATGACTTTTTAATTCCTGATTCGAAGTGTATGTTTACGAAATGATTTTTACTATATTCTCTTCTCCCTGTTTGCAAATAAAATGAATTGAAATGAATTTACGATGTTAGAGTAGTATGTTACTGAGCCTCAGCTCATGACGTTTTGTTTTTCGGTTTTAGGTATACATACGAAGATGGGATGACGTAGCAGTGAGGATCAAATTACTTTAATTCATGCGACTATGACGGTTATGTAGTCCAAGTTTATGATCACTAAATTGCGTAACATTAGCTATACTTAAGCTATTTATATATATTTCTAGAACTACTACCATTATTATTAAGGTTTAGTGACATGAAAGAATGTTGCCTTGTACTTTCCTGTGTGGAGAGTACGTCAGTGACGCACCGACTAAGCTAGGAAGGTCTTCCGCTGCTAATCTTTGTAATTAATTAACCTGATAGTGATGCTTAGAAGTCGGAGCGTTACAGAGTGGTATCAGAGCAAAGGTTCTGAGGACCATTAGTGAAACTCGGGTTTTCATGCCAAAGAGTTTTTAGGGAAAAGAAAGTTAAAATGAGACATAGGATATAAAAATAAATAAAAGAATTAGGTTAAAAAGTTATAAAATGGTTTTAAGAAGGAGATTTATCTGATTATGAAAATGGTAAATAAAAACGATATGAGCGTGAGTGTTAGGAACGGGACGGGAAATATTTTTTATATTTACTCTATGATGCTTGTGCATGAACATGTGATGATTCTGATATAATTAATGTATTAGAAATGGCTTCAAGTGAAAGCGATCCTACTAATGGCGGAAATGGGAACCAAGAGCCTGATGTTTCACTAGATGAAATAAGGGCCAGAATTGACGTTTTACGAAATGACCCCGTATTCGGAGATGCCACGGGAGACTTGCAAACATAATCGAACGGATTGATGAGGTCATGATGATGGAACTACTGCACGGAAATCGACAAAGGGCCAAGACGGAGCAAGAAGAATGTCGAATACGTTTAAAAGATTTTCTACGCATAACCCATTATTTTTCTCAAGTTTCGAGGACGAAACTTTTTCTAAGGGGGTAAGGATGTAATATCACGAAAATTTAAACTTCCTTAAATTAGTTAATAATAATTAGTGGCTAAAATTTTTCTTTAATAATAAGTTATGTTAGATGATTTCATTAGTTAAAGTAAGAAAACAAATAAATAACAAATTAATTACTAAATAATTGATGGCATAAAAAGGAAAAGAAAAAGAGAAAAGAAAAGAAGAGAAAAAGAAAAGGAAAAAGAAGAATGTGAGAAACAGTAACTCAGAGTTTTCTTCTCCATCTCGGTTTCTCTTCTCAAAGAGACCCATCCATGAATTTCTAACTCAAAATGGATTATTATACACAAACAAACTCTTTCTCGATTTATAACTCTAATCCAACCCAAACTACCTCCAAAAATTCAATTCTTTCTTTCTATTTGGATCCCCAACAATGACTATATATACCCATATTTGCTCCATTTTGGTTTTCTTCAAAAAACCCACCCATGAATTCTAACTCTAAAATGGATTATTCTTGTTCAATCAAACTCATGTTCATATAAAATTCATTAATCAAACAAAATTACCCAATAACCCATTTTTATCCATTCAAATTCATCAACCCAATTGGGCAAAGGTTGAAGCTCAACAATGGCTATAAATAGTCATCTTCATTCCCTCAAACCACCATTCCTCACTCAGTCATCACTAACAAATTCACTAAAACCTCCTGAGATTATCGCCGGAAAACCGCCTCCAAAACCACCCCATAAATTCCCCTATTTTCGCACAACTCCTCCCTCTCTCTCTCCTTTGTTTTTCGCAACTCTCCCTCACCCCTTTGTTTTCTATTCAGCCACCACAGCACCACCACCCTCCGACGACGACCCCCTGTACGTAACCCACCGCGGCGCCAACCCAGCCTATCCCCTTCTCCGTTGCTCAGTTTCTTCTCTCTCTCCTCTCGCCCAGTTTTTTCTCTCTCTCTCGTCTCCTCGTCGTGTCGCTGACCGCGCGCGCCGCCCCAGCACCGCCAGCCCACCGCCACGACGCCACGTTACGTTCTTCCTCGACTCGTCGTTCAGTCGCTGGAGCTCCGACCGTCCTTGCTGGAGTCCTCTCTGTCGTGCCTCAGTATTTGAATCAGTGGGTATGATGAACATAACACACTTCACTCTTAATTCTCTTTATAGTTTACATGGGTATAAGTCATGTTTAGTTTTGGACCTTATATCCTATTACTTGGACTGATTTAATTAAATCAGTAAATGAACAAACTATTTCGGCTTAGTGTTTTAGGATGACTTTACTAAATTAATAAATGAATGGAATATTGAGATGGTTAGTCAAATATATTCATGATCTAATAACACAAACATAATAAAGAACTCACTAGATATAATAATTGTGATTTGTTTATATGAACTTAACTATGACTAATAAATAATGATTTGTTTTAATAATATATTTCATATAACTCTAACTAATATATCAACTAAAGAATAATGAAAGTTAAGTATATACCACTTGTCAGATTCACGCAGGCACTTACATATATTACACGAATAAAATAGTTATATTACGAGGTCTATAGTTACAAGTTATTAAGCTGGATTCTTGAATTATGGAATTAATGGCTATTGTTTCGATTAAATAACGAATATGTTTAAAGGGGTCTTATGACTAATAAATGATTAAATGACGATGTAGTATGTTTTAATATTATATTTCATATAATTATAATATATTAATTAAAGAGTAATAGTAAATAAGTATAGTTTACTTGTTAAATTTGTATATGTTAAGGTAGCAGATAATTATATACGAATTAAACTACAAGAACGTAAGAATTCTATTATGAGTTTTATAATTACAAGTCATTAAGTATAATCATGAACCATAAGATTAATGACCACTATTTTAATTTATAAAATGACGAATAATATGTTTAAAGGGACCCTATGACTAGTAGAATGAAGTTTTGAGATAAAGGTTAACAAAATATAACATTTTGAAATTATAAAATACGAAATGGTTATGGTAAGACGTCGTCTATAAATAATGAATTACGACTTAGACGCTAAGTTGTTAAGTGAAAAAGGCACCTGCTACTTTTTATCAACCACCAAAGACGCTAATATATAAAACTAGTACACACCTCCTAAAATGGACACATGATGGAAATGGATCAGTAAACCCAAAATTCAGAATAAAATATTAATAAGTCTTCATTAATTCCTGAATTTATTATTAGATTAAAAAGGAAGAGATATTACAAGTCTTCCCCTACGATCAAGGTTGTTAAGCAGGATTCCAGGTAACGTCTACTGCTAACACCCACACTCCCCTTCCAACTGCGTTTTATGGTGCTTTTATATAATGTTTATGCTATGTTTTATATGGTGTGCGGGATATAAAATGTGCGGCTATGTAACATCTATTGCTAACACCCATGATCCCCTTCGAAATGTGTTTGTGAAATGATGTTTATAATTATATTAAGCATTTTACGATGTGATTCTCATATGGAGTGTGGGATTAAATTAATTTCGAATGATTTTCGTAAATGATGATCTTATGAGTTTTGATGCTCAAGTATGATTGATGAGAGATATATGGCTTGTGCCGATGAATGATAAACAAACGAAACATGATAAATGAAAGTGAAAGATGGTGAATGGCAGTACTATGTTCTCTAGGCCGTGCACGTGTCATTATGTTATCTGGCGGCAATGCCACCTTCTGATGGGGGACAACGTCCTCGGTGGCACCCGCATTATGGCATTATATGCCACCTTCTGATGGGGGACAATGTCCTCGGTGGCTTTGCCTGGCATTATATGCCACCTTCTGATGGGGGATGAATATCCTCGGTGGCTATGCCTTCTCTGTACTTGCCAAAGTAACTAAATAAAGTTTCCTGATAACGAAATGGGATAATGGAGATTATATGAATGAAAATGACTTTTTAATTCCTGATTCGAAGTGTATGTTTACAAAATGATTTTTACTATATTCTCTTCTCCCTGTTTGCAAATAAAATGAATTGAAATGAATTTACGATGTTAGAGTAGTATGTTACTGAGCCTCGGCTCATGACGTTTTGTTTTTCTGTTTTAGGTATACATACGAAGATGGGATGACGTAGCAGTGAGGATTAAATTACTTTAATTCATGCGATTATGACGGTTATGTAGTCCAAGTTTATGATCACTAAATTGCGTAACATTAGCCATACTTAAGCTATTTATATATATATTTCTAGAACTACTACCACTATTATTAAGGTTTAGTGACATGAAAGAATGTTGCCTTGTACTTTCCTGTGTGGAGAGTACGGCAGTGACGCACCGACTAAGCTAGGAAGGTCTTCTGCTGCTAATCTTTTTAATTAATTAACCTAATAGTGATGCTTAGAAGTCGGGGCGTTACACATAAGTAAGTTGAGTTGAGTGATGTGTGATTCTCTCTTATAGTTGAATGAAATTTATGTAACAAAAAAGGGTATCCATTGATCTAAAATTATGTTGTGAACGGAATAAGTTATAAGTTAAAATTTAGTTGAAGCTATAAAGGTGTAATGCATAGATATGGAGAAAGTGTTAATATAAATCAAATTAGACACTATAAAACTGTGAAAAGAGAAGATAATGATATTGAGATGGAATATGATGAGCATAACATGTGTAGGACTAAGTGTAAGTTAATGTTGAGGATGATTACTGATCGAGCTAACGGAATATGTATGTATTAATATAAAGGAATTAAAAGGATTATGTGCTTGGATGAAATTGTTATGAATTATGGTTCGTAATTAGTGTTTCTGGATATACTTATGAATGGTTTTATGATTATTGTGAATATGGATAATTTACTAAGCATTTGTCCAAATATGACTTGTAGATGACAAGTCGAAGGAGCCATGTTAGCACTATTAAGAGGGAGGTGGTTGAAGAGAATGATTATATGATGGACTCGGATGCGTTAGATGCAGGTGGCATAGAAGGAGGAGAAGCTAGAGGTAATGCGAGGAGGGTGTTGGAGTACATACAAAGGTATAATGAGCAGGTAGTTTATGGAGAAAACCATTACATCCGCCTTGAGATTCAAGCTTATACTATTGTTAAAATCCTACCATGTAGTAAACCTTGGATATCCTTTAGGAATATTTATTAGGAGCTACTTGTGTTGTACCTTGCTAATGGTTTTATCCATGGAATTAGGAGAAGGTTAGAGGATGTTGATAAGAGAGAAGTTAGGTGGAAAGTCACAGTTGATGAGATTATGGTAGAAATAGAGATTACCATTAATGAGATGAACTAAAAGGTAAGCTTATTGTGACACGAAACCTACATTGGGGAGCTATGGAACCCGTTTGCAAAAGAGGGAGGAGCAAAGTCATCTATATGAGAGGCAATTTACTACCAGCGAAAGGTCGAGGCAGTCTGATGGATCGAGCGCCAATAGTAGTATAGGGGTCAATAAGGGTAGTTGCAGCTTTTATGGACCCAACTACGAGCCTGGAGATGAGACTACAAGTGCTAGCAGCAATGAAAATGGCTATGCTCGAAAATAATTCTACATTAACTAGAGAGTGATGGAAGACAAGTTCCTTAGTTGTATTTGTTGGTTAAGATGTTATAAGTTGTTTTATTTGCAAGAATTTTCTTAAAAAAGTATTATTTTTCTAATTCTCTAAACTCCTAAAATTATGCTTGATTTGAGGGTTGTATTAAAATTTGAACTTGGCTATCTAGACCAAGAGTTAGTGTGTTATAGTAGTTGGTATTGAATCTTGTTATGTGGTAACACATTATATGCGTGTACATGATCTAATATAAGCTATGTTATTATTTAGGCCCTTGTTAGAGTATGCAAACTATTATGGCGGAAGAAGAACCCCAGCCCAACTCAGCTGAGGCTAGGGCAAAATGTTTAAAGGACATGAACTCTAACTATTATCTTTATTAGAAAAACAACAGCAGAGTAAGAATAACGAAGAAAGTAAGTTCTACAAACGTATAACAACTCGTAATAAACTCACAACATATGATGGAACAGTTGACCCTGTAAAATTTGAAAATTGGATATTATATATGGAAAAATTTTTGGATTGTGTGAATTGTCCAATGTAATTAAGAGTTAGATTAGCTTTCTTCTATCTTGAGAGTCAAGCTAACATGTGGTGGAAAACAATAAAAAATGTAACCTAGGAGCCTGATTTACTTAGGAAAAGTTCTTAGCAAAACTTAGAGAGAGATTTTACCCACCCTCTTTGCAACGAGTGATGGAGAATGAGTTTCTATTTTTACGTCAAGGGGAAATGTCAGTGATTGATTATGCTGCAAAGTTCACCGAGTTGTCTAAGTTTGCGTCGGACTATGTCATTACAGACAAGCTCAAAATGACTAGGTTATTCGAAGGGTTTAACTTTAAGTACCAGAGAGGGTAGGCCGTTATACAAATATTCTAATTGAAATAAAGGTGGTTAGCTTTTTTTTCGACCTGATTTGACGAGTTTTCAAGAGCTATATGTTCGAGCATTGGAGCAGGATAGAATTTATCAGCGTGAGCTGGAAGTCACTAAGAGGAGGAATAGAGGTAAAGGTGTTAAAGGAGGAAGTAAGAAGCCCAGGCAAGAGTCTTATGGAAGGATGTTTACAACTCGATCTTCAGGAACATCGTGTGAGAAGTGTGGAAAGAACCATAGAGGGAAGAATTGTGTGGGTAGGAACCACTGTCTCCTATGTCAGATGGAAGGACACACTAGTACAAAATCATTGATTTGCGTCGGACCTAGGACCACCATTTGCGTCAGAAGTCGGTCTGACGGCACATGTCTCGACGGAAATAACATAGAAGTGATCTGCATCGGTTTGGTGTTCGACGCAAAATATGAGTCATTTGCGTCGCATGTAAGGTTACATGCGACGCAAATGACTTTTTTATACCTAAAAAAAATGCCATTTGCGTCGCGTGTAAGCTTACATGCGATGCAAAATGGCATTTTTATACCCATAAATAATTCTTTTGCGTCGCATGTAAGCTTACATGCGACGCAAATGACATTAATTATACCTAAAAAAATGTCATTGCATCACATGTGACTCAAATGGCTTTTTTTTACGTATAAAAAAAGCCATTTGCGTCACATTTTAGGTAATATACGACGCAAATAAGCATATTTATAATTAAAAAAAAGTTTTACACTACGAATAATAGTATTACTGGTATAATACTCTATCAATAAGCCAACAATGAGTCTAGTATGAAGATCAACACAAACACAGACAAAGATATCTCATTTTCTAAGATCAGTTCATTTGAAGCTATGAATGGGTAGTGAGAAAAAAAAGCATTAGAAGAAGAGCAATTATGAGATTAAAGCACAAATTTGAATGGAAAAAGTGATTCTTGAAATATTAGTATATATGGAATCAAAAGGGCAGAGTGGTCCAAATGCAATATAATGTGATATATATTGAACCCATCTTGCTTTTCTTGATAGTGTATGCCTCTCTCTCTTTGTGAAGTTGTTACTTCAATCTTGATCACAACCTGAATAAAGAACCATTTCAAACAAAAGTTGCTAAAACAATGAAATTCATACACTCAACTTCTCAAATTAGGCAATCCTTTTTCTTAGCCTCAAAGGAGAACAAAAAGGGAAAAAAAGGGTGTAAAAAGAGAATGCAAGAGATATTTAACTCTCAATATGAGCTCATATGATAATGGTTCAATAATACACCTGAATATAACACTTTTGATTCAGAATTAATTATACACGGATGAAATTGTAGAGTTCAGTATAATGTAAAAGTAAAACAAGTTTAAATCACCCAAAAACTTAAACTCAACAAAATTGATCATTTCAAAATCATCATTATCAATATGGTATTTCTGAGTCAAGTTTAATTGAAGAAGGAAAAGGGGAAAAATTTTCACCTTCATAGAAGACATCATCCGCATGAAATTCTTCAGCTTTATTCTTGATATTGAACCACTTCTTAACCAAAGTCTTGGGCCATTAAAGCTTCATTTATGCAACAGAACAATAATTAATTCAACCTTCCAAATGAAAGAGAATAGTAATAGTATTATTTATGTGCATATTTTTTTTCATTTTGTTATTTTAATGTTCTTGAAGAGGAAAAAAAGCTATGGGCATTTTCTCATACAAAAACAAACACACCTTGGTCTTTTTGGAGCTCCCATTTGTCATTGTTTTCAGTACTTCATATAGGACACTCCCCACACACACTTAAGGATTTTTTCTAGGGTACTCTAAATAATTTGAAGACACAAATTTGGAAGAAAAAATGCCAATAATTGATTGAAGAAAAATGGATCAAGCTTTCAATCTCGACAAAATAATTGAAAGTTTCTTACTTTGCACACAAAAAAACCAACACCAAGAAAATTTGGGTAAAAGTCCAAAATAAAAATCCTACCTTTTTTTCCCAAGAAATCAAGAACTAACAAAGAGATTACTATAAGTTTTTAAGCAATCTAATTTATGGGTTTAAAACTATAAATGAAGTGAACAAAACCCAGTTAGGAAATTGGTTAAAACTCAACTCATTGTATGAATTTGAAGGGAGAAAAAGGGGGGGGGGGGTTAGAGGAAGCCAAATAATAAGAAACAAAAAAAGAGACAAAAAAAAAGATGAAAGAGAGGGATCGAGCATTTATGAACGAACGAAATTGAATCAATTACGAACGAACGAACAAAAAATTCGATATAGTGATTGGAAAAATTCGTATAAAATTAAATCTAATGAAAGTTGATTTAGCTTTTACATAAATTAATATCACTTATTTCATTATGATGAAATGAAATACAGGAATACATGACCCAAATCTGAATCGAAATAAATGAACGAAGTACAAGCATAAAAGAAAGAACGCAAATTTGAATAGAAATTAAGGATGAAACGAAATTAAAAAAATTGAAAAAAAACATAACTAACACAAAAAAACCCTAAAAATTCATGTAAAGGAATCAATTCCAAAAAAAAAAAACTTAAAAAATGAAGCGATTAAATGCATAACCTCAATTCATGTCCAACCATTTTTCCGTTAAGAATCGAAAACTTCAAATCTAAACCAACGATGAGTGAGGCTGCGTTCCTTCGCCGAAGAGAGGGAGGTTGTGCGACGAGTGTTTTTCGAAAATTTCGAGAGTGATCGATGTTTTCCAAATCTGAATCGACAATGAAATGTGATGAGTGATGAAATCGTGACTAGTGAAGGAGGAGAAGTTTGACAGGCTATGAGTGATGAACTTTGACGAGTGAAGGAGATGAAAGGCGATGAAATTTGCGAAAGGGAGAGGGAGATAGGGAGGGAGGAGAGAGAAAGAGAGGTAGACGACTAAGTGAAAATGTTGGTAGGGTTATTTGAGAGGATTGAGACCAGAACAAAAAATGGGGGAAGCGAACCATGTGCGTCACATGGATAATGAGATCCGACGCATAACGCACATGAAGTATCATTTTATTTTCATTATGTGCGTCGTACATTAATTATATCCGACGCAATTTGATCATGCATCCATTTGCTTTAATTTTTTGTGTCGAACACTAGTGTAAATCTGACGCACATGACTTATGATTTGCGTCGAACCCCCGTTGTATCCGACGCAAATGACTCCCCCCTACACTTCTGCGTGGGTTCGCCAGTTGTGTGACACAGGAGACGCAAATTAACTTTTTTTCTACTAGTGACATATGATAAATATTGTCCAGATAAGGAAGGAAGGTAGCCCAGGCAAGGCCAAAGCAATGTTGGAAACTATGCTAGCAGAGCAGGGCCTGTGAATCAAGGTCGGGGTACAGACTAAGTAAATTTCAGAAACTATCAAGGAGGTTGTGGGCGAGGTGGATTCTATGGTGGCCAAGGAAGGATCCACGGAAAAATCTTCTCCATTCAAGGAGAAGAGTTCGAAGAGCCCAACGTTCAAGCCGAGGAAGGTATTGTCATAACTGGCTTATTTTACTGTATACTCAATTAATGCATATGTTTTATTTCATTCGGGAGCTACCCATTCTTTCCTTTCTAGTAACTTTTTAGCTAAAATAAAGTGTAAACTAAATGTAGTAGTGATTGAAATGGTAATATGTAATCCTGATGGAACTTTATTTAATTGTACTTGGAAATTCAAGAATTGTGAGATTGAAATAAAAATAGGTGGAGTTCAGTTTAAGGTAGACTTGATACCTATAGATTTGGGGTCATATGATGTTATTTAATGGATTGGTTAGTTAGATACTAGATTTTTTTGCACGCGATGCGTACTTGAATTTTTTTTCAAAACAGAAACTCGATTTTTCTTCGACATAAGAGTCAAAATTTGAATATTAGACATACGAAGTATAATTGTTTTTAGTTGCAAAATTTGATTGGTTTAGTTTCTGTCACTTAAATCTCTCACCATTCTTTTTGTTTTTTTCTTTTAATTTTCAAAGTTAAATTCTATGAACAAAATAGAAATTTTATTGAATTTATTTATGATTTCTAATATTATATTTTTTTAGTTGATTTTTGAATTAAGTACAATACTTCATAAAGTGTAAAGAAAGTAGACACTTTAATTTCAAGTCAATTTTTTCATAGGTTGTAGTTCGTAAGTGAATTTTAAGTTTTTGTAAAGTTTTCTCATTTTAGTGATTTGCATAACGTAAATTATGCAATTTTATGATTTTAGTTGACTTGTAAGTGCTTGTTATAATTATATTTTTGATATTTTTGTTTGAAGCCCCCTTTGATTTGTAAGTGAATTTGTAATTTAGAATGGGAAGGAGGTAACATAGTCTCTTCATTCGGGGACACCATAGCTCTCCCCCTTCCCTTATATAATAGAGATATGTTGTACTTTAATTCTTGAATGATATTTTACATAAACCTTTTTACCTTGATAATTAATCGCTATTATATAATAGTAAAAAATAGGTCCAAATATATGTAAAAGTTCCATTATATATAGGAAACACTATAAAAAAGTAAATAATTTATTTCCTTGTCTAACTTCTAAATTCTGATTTCACTATAAATACACCTATATCTTTTATCATGACCCACCATTAATTGTTGAATGGTTTTTGAGAAAAGTGATTTGTAAGTAAATTTTTGTAAATATTTTTGTATATATTGACGTTCTAGGTTATTAGCTAGTTTTAGTTTGTATGTTAATTTTAAGTTTTAATAAAGTTTCCTGATTATTTTTGTGATTTGCATGATTTTTGTGATTTGCATGATTTTTATAACGTGATTTTCTCAATTGTATGGGTGAATTGTAAAGTTTCTTCTTTTAAGTGATTTGTGAGTGAGTGTTGTAAATTTATTTTAGGTAGTTTTCTTTGAGTGCAGATTTTGATTTTGACATATCTTTTGTAATTTAGAAAGGGAAGGGGGGAAAAATAGGCGTTTCAAAAGAGGACACCATTGCTCCCCCCTTCCCTTATATAATAGAGATAGGGTTGTAATAAAATGTTACTAGCCTTCATATGCACGCGATGCGTGCGTTAATTTCAAAATTTGTTATTTTATTAGATACTCCATTCGTACTTTATTTATGATTAAACTTAAATGTGAAAAATTCAACAATTAGATAAATTTAGATATATTAATTCGCTAATGTAAAAAAATAAAAAGGTTGTGAGTGATTGTTAACATTAACTTTTTTGTGAATGAATATTGAACAGAAAGAACAAAAATAATGAGTTGGTTTAACTGAATTAAAGAGTATTAAAGGTAGTGAATGTTCAGACTTTTCATGTGCACGTTATGTATGCCATCTTTTTTTATAAGGTATAAATATTTTGTCAATTTAATTTTTGATTGAAGTATTTGATGCATATACCATTTTAAACTTGTTTTAAATGGCAAGTTGGAATGAGAATTTTTAAATGATTTGCTTTTGTAATTTTTTTCATTCCATTAATTAGATCATTAAGGGTATTTTAGTCACTTCAAAAGAGGACACCACACCTCCTCCCTTGGCTTATATAATAGAGATACTAGAATAGTCAGATTAGGAGCATCATTAGGAGGAAAAAGTGATCTACCACGAAAATGCAAGGGAGATAAGAAGAGGAAATCTCAATCAGTAGTTTGGGAAAAGGAAGCAGAAGATAATCACGAGATAAGTTTGTTAATAAAACTCTCTCAGGAGATTAATGTCACACGTGTGGTGAAAGAATTCCCTAACGCATTTCTAGGGATTTGCTAGGATAACCCCCACGAATAGTGGTAGATTTTCATATAGATTAGATTTGATTCCCAATGCTACGTCGATACGAAAAGCACCTTATCTTATGGCTCTAGCTGAGATGGTAGAGCTAAAGAAGCAATCGGAAGAACTTTTAAAAATGTTACATAAGACCTAGTGTATCCCTGTGGGAAGCCCCAATTCTATTTGTGAAGAAGAAAAATAGAACCTTAAGGTTATGTGTTACCTATAGGGAATTGAACAAAATACATGTGAGAAATTGATACCTATTGTCGCGAATAGGTAACTTATTTGACCAGTTAAGAGGAGCAAATGTTTTTAAAGATAGACTTGGGATCGGGGTATCATCAGATGAGGATAGCCGAAGAAGATATACCTAAGACTGGATGTAGAACGAGATATGGTCATTTTGAGTTCATAATAAAGTCTTTTGGGCTAACTAATGCACATTCGCATTTATGGATTTGATGCAAAGGTTTCAAGCCACACTTAGAACAAATTATGGTAATTTTTATTGATGATATCTTGATATACTCTACAAATCGGGAGGAGCATGAAAATCAATTGGGGGAAACATTGAGTATTTTGAGGAAATCAGCTATATGCCTAGCTAAGCAAGTGTGAATTTTGGCTTGAGGTGATGAAATTTTTGGGCATGTGGGTTCACGAGAAGGAGTATCGATGGATCCGGAAAAGATAAAAACAATGATGGAATGACCGACACCTACCAATGTCTGCTATAAGGAGCTTTACTGACTTGCAAGATATTATCGGAGGTTTGTGGAAGATTTCTCAAAGATAGCCTCGCCCATAACAAGCCTAATAAAGAAAACCACAAAATTTGAATGGACGTACAAGTGCTAATAGGCTTTCCAAGAATTGGAAAAAAGGTTGACTAATGCTTCAATATTAACCTTGCCATATGAAACAGATGGATTTCAAGTGTACAACGATGCGTCTCAAGAAGGGCTAGGGTGTGTACTTATGCAACACGGAAAAGTGATAGCCTACGAATCTCTACAGTTACGATCGCACGAGAAGAATTACCCTATTTCTGACTTAAAATTAGCGACGGTGGTGTTTGCATTAAAATTGCGGCGACATTATCTGTAGGGAGTCTCATGCAAAATCTATGCCGATCACAAGAGCTTAAAATACATCTTCACTTAGAAGGAATCGAACTTGCGACAATGAAGATGGTTGGAGCTGATTAAAGATTACGACATCGACATTCAATATCACCCCATGAAGGCGAATAGGTTGCTAATGCATTGAATAGAAGACCCCAGAGGACGGTTAATGCAGTGCCTCACGAACTTTATGAAGAAATAAAGAGTTTAAACTTGATTGTAGTGAAAGGATGAAAATTGAGAGGTCAATTGCCTGTATTAACTGCGTAGCCAACACTTTTGGAGGAACTAAGAGAAAAACAAATGCAAGACCCATTTTGAAATAGAATTATAAGAAGATAGAAAATGGAGAAGGGACAAAGTTTCAGATTTCATGATGATTGAAGTATAAGAATGAATGGAAGATATGTACCTGACATTTGGGAACTTAAGGATCTAATTATGGGTGAAGCGCATAATAGCTCATACTTAGTACACCTAGGGAGAGATAAAATGACTCATGAACTTAAGGAGACTATTAGTGAAAAGGGATGAAAAGGGATATATCTTACTATGTTGCTAGATGTTTAACCTGTTAGAAAGTGAAGTTTAATAGGAAAAAGGAACCTGGATTGTTGCAACCAATGAAGATTCCAGAATGAAAGTGAAACTCTGTGTCAATGGATTTTGTAATGGGTTTGCCAAGGACTAGCAGAGGGGATGAGGCAATATGGGTCATTGTATCACTAGTAGAAAAAGGACGATTTGCGTCGCCCCATTTGCGTCGCATGAAAGGCAAAACGACATAAAGAGGAGTGCGACGCATAACATGGGTACATAAGTACCAGATACGAGCTATATGTGTCGCATGTGCCTTAAGTGCGTTGCAAAAGACCAATTTGCGTCGCACCTCATTTAACGTGCGACGCAGATGCCGAGCCCAATTTGCGTTGCACCTTATTCAACGTGCGACGCAGATACCAAGGGCCCACTTCCTTTTTATTTCAAAAACCACGAGGCCACGCCGCGTCACTCATCTCCTCTCTCTCTCTCTCCCCTCTTCCTCTCCCTCACTCAACCCTAATCCTGGCATCAACTCTAAGTCGTTTCATCATCATCATCTCTCTCTCTCTCCCTCTCCCTCTCCCTCACTCAACCGTAATTTTTCGCATCACTCTCATCATCATCTATCTGGTTTCTCTTCAAATCGAAACATCTGCTTCTTCACCAATAATGACAACACCATTTTCTGGTGAGCGAATCTTCAGCATCGAAGACCCCACAACACAAACAACGACGATTTTTCATCGTTTTTTTCCCCCAACGAGTCCTTTGAATTCCTCGCTGCTAACATGGTATTTTTCATCAATTTTTTCCCCAAATTGAAGGGCGATTTTCTGGCTACTGTTTTCTCCAATTCAAGAACGAAAATTCAAGAAGAACGAGATTTGAAGAAAGAACGAAGTTCGCTCTGATTTTGGTGATTTAGGTTTTTTCAAATATATTTAGTGCAATTTCATTCTTTTATGTTAGATCTGGTTTTGTTTTTTTAGGTTCATTTTTATAATTTCGTTTTTTGTATGTTAGATCTGAATATTTAAGTTTTTAATTTCGTTTTTAAAATTTTTAATTTTGTATAGATTATGGTTGATTGCTTTTGTTGATTTTGTTTTTCTGTTTTTATTAGTTTTGTTGAATTCATTTTTTAGCGACGGAAGTTGATTCAACTCTGTATTCACACTCAGATCATGCTGGGCTTTATTCTTTATTAGTTTTGCTGAATTTGGTTTTTAGCGAAAGAAGTTCTCCATTGTAAAGCAATTATTTATGTATCACTATTATGCTTTATTCTTCTGCCTTCCATTCGCGAATTTAAGTTTAATTATGTATGCATTTTGTCATTTTTAGGATTAATTTTGTGTAGATTCAGATGTATTCCCTTCTTGTAGTATATGTTTACGTGAATTATTTTTAATTAACAAAAATTACCCCATTTGCGTCGGATGTAAGACAAAGCGCGACGCAAATGGGTCTGACTTGCTGGGTTGTTGTGTTCATCTGCGTTGCATATTGTTGTTTGTGCGACGCAGATGGATGATCTGCGTCGCACCATGGGCTATGTGCGATGCAAATGAGGCTTCTTTGATGGCCTATGTAGAGCCATCTGCGTCGCAGCGTATACAACGTGTGACGCAATAGCTTAACAATCTGCGTCGTTTCCGCATACGACGCAGATCAGTTTTAGGTCATCTGCGTCGAGACCTGTGCCGTCGGACTCGGGTCCGACGCAAATAGGGGTCTAGGGTCCGACGCAAATCGACCTTTTTCTACTGACCAAAACTGCGAGATTTATACTTATGAAGAAAACTTGGAATATGAAGCAAATGGAAGATGCCTATGTTAAGGAGGTGATACGCCTACATGGATCCCTGAAGACAATTATTTCAGATTGGATCCTCGTTTCTTATCCATTTTTTATGGGAAATTAAAGGAAATTTTTGGTGCGAGACTAAAATTGAGTATTACTTTCCACCCTGCAACTGATGGCAATACTGAGAAAGTAATACAAACACTAGAAGATATGCTTCAAGCTTATGTCTTAGATTTTGGAGGTTCGTGGGAGGAACAACTGTCATTGATAGAATTCTCCAACAATAATAGTCACCAATTCTCAATTGGAATGTCACCATATGATTATTTGTATGGGAGAAGATGTCAGACGCCTATTTTTTGGGATGATGTGCAACGAAGAGTCATGATAGGGTCGAAAATGATACTTGAGACAATGAAGCAGGTCAATTAGGATCATTCGTGAAAGGATTGAGATAATTCAAGATAGACAAAAGAAGTACGCTGACTTAAGGAGGAAAAGCTTGAGATTGAAGTTGCAGATAAAGTATTTCTTAAAGTATTACCAACACATGGAATGAAGAGGTTTGGAGTTCGGGGGAAACTGAGCCCTAAGTTCATAGGACCATACAAATACTAAAAAGAAAGTTGTGGAGGTAGCGTACAAGGTAGCTCTGCCAATGGAGTTATCTCGAATTTATAATGTTTGTCACGTCTCCCAACTCCGAAAGTATGTATATGATTCATCCCATGTATTATTTTCTGAACCACTGCAACTTGATGAGACCTGAAATTATGAAAAAAGGCCATTGCAAATACTGGATCGTAGAGACAAGAATTTGAGGAATAAAACAATACCCTTAGTGAAGGTCCTCTAGACGAACCATGGTGAAAAAGAAGCTACATGGAAAAAGGGGTAAGACATGAAAGACGATGCCCGCATCTATTCTAAGGTACGATTCTAAGTTTCGACACAAATCTTCTTAAAGGAGGGAAGTGTGTAATAGCCACCTAACAACACGATTATTTTATTTTTGATTTTTTTTTACTATTATATAGGTACTAAACATGGGTAAAATTCTAATTTGTTTATAGTATATGACTTACGTCATATATACTTGTACCTTTGTTTATTTTAGTCGAAAAGTTAGAGGAGAAAATATTATGTAATTGGTGATATGGGATCATTTTTAGTAATATAGTAAGAATTCTAATCAAGAAGTTATAAAGGGGGACTGTAAACTAGTATTTAAGGTTGGTGGGACAAACAGAGACAAGTTTAATATTCTTTTGGGTAAAATAACAACAAAGAAAGGACAATGTTGTATTGAAATATGTAAGTGGTAAATTCAAGACACTAGTAGAATAAATGCATATTGTTGTGGTGATATTGCTGCGGTTTTACCTACACGCAGCAATATAACACGCAAAAAGAAAAGAACAAATAGAAAATGACAATATTGTTGCGGTTTCCGACCAAAACCGTAGCAATATTGTTCAACGGATAAATTTTGAAAAACATGTGGGGCCCATAACAGCTAATATTGCTGCGGTTTCCACGTAGGACCGCAACAATATATTAAAAAATATTTTTTCAATATATTGTTGCGGTCCTACGTGGAAACCGCAACAATATTAGCTGTTACTCACCAAAAAAAACGGGGTGGGTTTCACGACATTCTCTTAGTCTCTCTCACACTCTCGACCCTCTCACACACACTCTATATCTCTCCTCCGGCGAAAGATTTCGTTCTTCCGGCGACGTCCGCAACAAATTTCCGGCGAAAGATTCTCCTCCTTCGTTTTCCGCCGAGTTCGAATTCCTCCGCTTCTCTCATTCGTTTCTCCAACGAATTCCTCCGCTTCAATTTCACCGGCGTCACTTCAAATTTCTGGTGCTTCTCCTCCGGCGCTTCTCCTCTGAATTTCCGGTGCTTCTCCTTGAATTTCCGGTGCATTCAAGCTAATTCCTCGAATTTGACATCTTAGGTTAGTTTTTTTGTAAATTTTTCTTAATTAGTGTTTTACTGAAATTTTTGGCTTAAATTGTAGTTTAAAATGATTAGTATAAAGTATATATATGCTTAGTTATAAGATTTGAGTATTAAAAACTGATTCTGTGATAATTTTGCTTTAGTTTTTGTATGTCGTAATATGTTATACGGGTTGTTTATGCTTAAGTTATTGTGATATTTTGCAATTCTTTGTTTAAAGTGATATGCATGCAATCCTTTATATTGATAGACTCACAATGGAGGGGAAGGGAAATCTAAGGAATGTTTGGATACTTGTTGTTTGATGATAACTTGAAATCGCTTGAATGCGATTATTGTTTGGTGAATACTTGGAATCGCTTGAATGCGATTGTTTTTATGTACATCATATTGCCTAGTACCCTTTAAGACTTACTCATTAAGAGTAAGTCTTGAATAGTCCCCGTTTTGGGACTGTTCTTAAACGTCACATCTCACTTAGGTGGTGAATGTGTGTTGATTCTTTGATTCTAAGTGAAATACGATTAGTCATTTCCCTAATTTGTCTCGGGTACATATAAGATAAACAATTATTTTATTGTGTACTTGGAGAACTGAAGGGAAATGCTGCCGAATTTTACTTAGAATCAAAGATGATACATGCATTCACTAGTGGGATTGGACGTTTAAGGATGGGTTAGGTTGGAGTGATAAGGACCCAATGGAAGCATGCATTGAATATTAGTGTGTTATGTTGGAGTTATGTGAATTTTAAATTGATAATAATTTGTATGTATGTGTTGAGGTTTTTAGAAATGGATCGAAGTTGGATGTATGGAAAGCGGAATACGTTGGAGTTCGTAGAAGGTGTGAATGAGTTCTGTAGAACATCAACAACTTACTTGCGAGGCTGAGATTTATTGTCCATGTGTTGATTGCTACAATGTGAATATGATAACTGATATTAGGACCATAAGGGATCATATTATTCGTCGTGGATTTAGGGTGAGTATTATATTTGGTTATGGCATGGTGAGAAGGGAAAATATACTCAGGATAGGGTTAAGTTGATGTTGGCACTAGTAATTCATTAGAGATTGATATGTCGAATGTCGGGGTTGAGAATGAAGTTGTGATAGAAGATCATGTTAGGATTGAAGGTGATGATGTAGTAGGTGATGAAAATGACAACGGAGATAATAGTGACACTGAGGATGAAGAGTTTGGTGATCGATTAGGTGAGATGTTGGAAGGGGTTCGTGACCATTTTAATGAGCGGCCACGAGTGATTGACAGTTTGTCTGAAGCTGATGGGAAACCCCTTTATCCAGGGTGTGCAAAATACACTCAATTGAGTGAGGTTTTAACTCTTTTCAACATAAAAGAGAAACATAATTTGACTGATGTAGGCTTCACAGAACTCTTAGAAGCTTTACAAGATATGTTTCCTGATGGTAATTTGTTACCAAAATCTACCTACTATGCCAAAAAAATTAATGTGTCCTTTGGGTTTGGAGTATGAGCGGATCGATGCATGTCCAAATGATTGCATGTTGTATCGAAATGAGTATGCGGACCTTTATGAATGCCTGAGGTGTGGTAAGTCCCGCTACATATTGCCGGATGGGGTTGAGCTCGGATCGGGCAATACTTGTCCTTCTACGAAAGTGTTATGGTATCTTTCAGTTCTGCCAAGGTTTAGGGCGCTCTTTTCTATCAAAGAAGATGCACAAAACCTAAGATGGCATGCTGATCGGAGAAAGAAAGATGGGATGCTTAATATAATAAAAAGGAAAATTAGTTACTCAAGGCATCAACCACTAACACCCTAAATTACCTCCCCTTTACCCCAACTTAAAAACTCACTCACAAATTCCAACCTCCAAAACCCTACACCCCGTCAAAGTCAAACCCCAAAAACCAGAAAAAGGTGAAATAAAGTGGGAGTAATAAGAAAGAGAGAGAAAGAAAGAAAAAGAAAGAAAGAGGAAAAAAGAAGAAGGAAGAACTAAGGTTAAACCCTTCTTTTTCTCTTCAATTCCTTACCTATTTTTCTACCCAGTCTTGCATGCAAACTCTTTATCATTTTCCTTGATGTGTAACCAAAGAAAAGTTTCAAAAAAGGAGTGGAAAATACCTGCAAGCTCGAGCCTAAAAAAGTGAACGTAAGCTGAACTACTTTTTTAGAAAGAGGAAGTGTTGTTCTTAATATCTTGTGCTAAAATAAAGTAACTAATGTGAACACTTTGAGATTATAGGAAAGCCCGAAAATTATATTTTTGAGGGGAAGAAATAAGAGTTGAGCGAAGGGAATTAAGGTACACAAGTGATAAACTCTCTTTAGGTTTGTAATGAGATTTGGGTAAAATTTTTGTTGTAAATAAGTGCATGCATGTGGGTTTTAGGAAAAATTATTTTGTATCCTTAAATGTATACGTTTTATATTGATTTGCTACTCTTACATGTTTTTTTTGGGAATGATTATATGTTTCTTGTGATTTGATTGTGGAGTTATGAGTTGCAAGTTGAAATCTATATATATATATATATATATATATATATATATATATATATATATATAATTGAGAAATAAAAAGCTTTCTTAGTAAATGGTTTAATATTTTGCGTGAGTATTTGATCTTATAAAATTAATGAAATCAAGGGCTACATTTTGTTGTCAAAAGGTTGTTCAGTTCTTTTTGATACAAGAACCCAAGTGCATATGAATTAGGTTAAAATGGAAACATAAACTTGTACCTCCTCGTAAGAATTTGGACCAGTTACGTTAAAACATGTTTTTCAACATTTTCTGGGCATTTTTTTGCTAAAATAGTATTTCAAAAAAGGTGTTCTTGATAAAATTTTATCAATATAGGCTCAAGACTGTCCGATTTGGGTTTCGTATGAGGAAGTTACAGTTATTTTAAGATATGCTCGAAAATTTCATTTTTGCAAGACAGTTTCGGTTTAAAATAGAAGTTGTAGTTACATTCCAAAATTTCCAAGAAATGTTTTAAACAGTATTTTAAGGATGAATATGATTTTAATTGTTTCAAAGGTTAAATGACAATCGGATAAAATAGTAATAAGTTCCTTCATCAATGAATTATTTAATTACTTCCTACAGCTTTATTGAATGTTGATTATACTTTTACAAAAGAAACGAAATATATGTTCAAAGAGTACTTATTTGGTAAATCTCACAGCAAGTCTAATTACAACCACATATTCTAAAATATTTGCCTATCAAATCATAGTTTCTAATATTAAATGATAATAGTTTCCTCACCCAACTTTAAAATTTGTTATTCCTTTATCAACTCTAAGAGTAATAATCGGATGAATTATGTTTATGAAAACAAATACTTTAATCCTTATGCTGCATAAGGAATCCATATAAATTTTTATTTATTTATTTCATATTGCTAGTTTCCTAATGATTACTTTTGTGATAAATCTTGTGAAAGTTACACTTATATAAATCTTTCCTCAAGAAGCTAGGTCCATTTCTTACAAGTTATATCAACTAATGACTTGATAACAAATAAGAGGAATTAAAATTATCTATGTGTTTGTGTGACCACCTAAAAGAACGGGAAGTAGCCGTCGCCGATGATAAACGCCAATTGCATGCGAGTGTGGTGTCTGGTACCTATCGTTATTAAGTATAAATTGCAGGCGAGCGCGGTGTCTAGTAGTCGTTAGGGACATGTCCTAAAAGTCTTGCAAGCATATATGTAGACACATAATCGTATTTCCCAATTTAAGGATCCAATGATGAAACATACCGCGCTATTAGTTGGTGTGACCCAACGGAAGAGCAAGCTAAAGAACCATTCCAAAATTGTGTTTTGAGATAATATTCTAAAGCCCAATTGATTCTTCATGATGATTAATAGTATTTAAGCCCATAAAATATTTTAAATCCATTTTAAGAGCCCAATTAAAGATTTATTATTTTAATGAATATTTTCATAATGCTTTTATAAAAAAAAATCAGATTTTTAATCAGTATAGTTCAATTCTCGGATTTTAGGGATACAAAGAATCTTCAAAAGATGCGCATAATCAAAAGTGAATATGCTAGAATATACTGGAATATGCATTGGACGCAGCGGGTGCGCTCAACGCGCCACATATGTCCAGCGCATTGACCAGAACGTGTCAGGCGAGCCAACGAGTCCTGTGTGAGACGCAACTTTCTTTTCTATCTTTTCAAAAATATGTTTACAGATGCGCATCTCTTATTGGGCTGGCTGCATCAGGCACACAAATGGTGCGCCTGCCACGTAGGACTATGCCTGGCGCAGGGCTTGCGTGAGGCGCACACCTCTCTTTAATTTGCCTATAAATACAGGCTGATTTCCTGAACCAAACACGACTTTTCATTATTATTTTACGAATACACAAACATTATTATTTTACGAATACACAAACTTATGAATATCTCTGCAATACACTTCGAATCTCCAAATACTCGAACACTTTCAATACTTCAATCAATTTTCTATTCCTAATCACACCGCGTTCCTGGTTCCACGATTGTTCCGCCTAAAGATCGTTGCGCTCTTCAATCTAAACCGTATAGTTATAATCCTGAGGATCCTTGAATAAATTCTCTATTTTTATATTGAAGTTACTGACAATTTATTTCATGATGTAAATCTTTAATATAAAATCGCTCTACTGTATATTTTAACCTCTTCTCTATACTTTAATTTATGTTCATATTATTCTTGCTTTTGTATATCATATGCCTGCCTGATCATTCTATGAATAGTATATGATTATCTTGCTTTATTGTTTTTATCACCCACATGTTAATTTTGCTAATCAATACCTAAAGAATTGTTCTAATATTAATCAGATTAATTTGTTCAGCCTGTTAGGTTCCCTGTAATATTGATTGCATAATAATATATCACTAAAATTAGTCTTTTTATGTGTTTCCTGAACCAATCTAGACTAATTATTTTTAGAGTGTATAAAAATATTACTCTTATATGATTATTCTTTGGCATAAAATTTGTAATGACTTGATATTTAGTAGAGGCCAGTAATGGGAAATATGGTTCCTGACTGTATTGTACCCCACCCCCGAACTCGATCTCTAGTTCATTTTGACTTATACTAGACGGGGAAATCTACATTGGATAATTTGTCCCTAAGGTTTTCCCATATCAAATTAGGTTTATTATTCTTCGTAAAAGGAATCATTGGCGGCTTCTTTCAAAAACATATCTTATAATAAAACCTTTACAATGGGGTAGTCAAATCAAATACGCGCTCACATTATGTAGGCGAAATAAAAACACGCCTACAATATGATAAATAGGAGGGTGGCAACCACCACAATAGATACTTACAGAATAACCATCTTTGAACCTGTCTCGGTGGGGACAATTGATTTTTGTTTTGCAGGTGACTGTTAATATTTATGTATTGACGTCATATGCTTTTGTGAATACTTATATTGTTTGTTTTTAACATGGTGGACAATATCTAAAAAATCATGGTGCATTTTTTGAGTTTGTAATATTTTGATTATGAAGTTGAAGATGGTTATTCTGTAAGTAACTTAAAATACTTCCTTCATTCCATTTTAAATGAATTGTTTTTTCATGCAACCCAACGCGCTTCTTTTATCATTAATATCTTTAGTTGCGCATACGTAAAATATATTAAAAAGTTATAATTTGATAGTATACATCGAGACGAATCTAACAAGATCCCACTTGACTATGTTTTTCTTTATACAACGACGACAAATTGGAGTCATAATTGATTAATGAATAGTGTCATTTCACCCAATATTTCATTTAAAACAGAATGGAGGAAGTATTTCATGTTGTAAAATGCTCATTCTCTTAAGCTTAGGGTTAAGGGGGATCCAATTAATATTTCGCCCAAGTTAGGAGATTCTATTGCATTTTAATACGGGCTATTACAATGCGGGTATAATCAAGGGGTGAGTTACCTTTAATTTTTTAGTTACTAAATCCATTTTATATTTAATTTTCTCAAGAACAATGTAGAACCTGTTACATCCTTCGGTGACGGGAAAATATTATTCGTCCCTTTCGTTGGCGAGATCAATTAAGATGTTCGATAGATAGAATAAAAAGGAATTAATTAGGGAAGCAATTGTCATGCAGAAGAAACTTTGTAGAGTGCAGTGGCCGCGGAAGCATCTAGAAGAAGAAGAAAAATACCTGAGAAGAAAATGTTTTAATTTAACAAGCTAATGTAGTTTCATCATTTTTTTTCCAGAAACTTTTTAAATGAGGCACAAGAGTAATGTGTTTTGATTTGGGCTTTATTAAAAATTAAAGAGTGTTATGTGACTTGGTGGTGGAAAGGATGATATTCTTAGTTGATCAATGGATCGAAACCTCTTCATTGTTTTTTGGGTCATCAGGAAAAAAAAAGAATGTCATATCATAACGCAGAACCTACATAGTGTTAGTTGTTGGGCTTGGGCAATGCCCCAATGTTCTATTAAGAAAAAAATGTTTATTTTATTTGAAATTAACATTATGTCACAAGTATAAGTTATAGCTCAATGATTGGTTAATGACTTATAAAGCGAGAGGTTAAGAGTTCCAGCACTCAAATATATTTGTTTCTTCATTTATAGGTAACCAAATATTTAAGCAATTGAAAGGGAGGGGGAATAATATGTGGTGAGCTAGAACTCTTGCCGATGTGTTACATATATATATATATATATATATATATATATATATATATATATATATATATATATATATATATATATATATATATATTATATATAATATATATATATATATGTATATATATATATATATATATAATTAATATATATATATATATATATATATATATATATATATATATATATATATATATATAATATATATATATATATATATATATATATATATATATATATATATATATATATATATATATATCATGCCCTACATGTAAGTTCCCAAAAGAACCCGCAAGAAGTCTTTTGCACCAAGCTACGGAATGCAAAACATGGCTTGGATCAAGGATGAGAGATTCGTCACCGACTCGAATTCAAATAATGGCCTTTCTATTTTTTTTTCTATATGTCGATCCGCCTGCAAGGAGCGAGAAAACAAATTGGTCTGTGGTGATGTCAGAATTTTTCCTTTTTAAATGTTGTATCTTTCTTTTCTTCTCTTCCTTTTACTTCCTTTTTCGCTTTGTTTTCCAGCCATCAAGAGACATAATGGTCCGCTCTCCTCTATTCTTTATTCTTCTTACAATCATGGGGCTGGGTTGGCTAGGTTTAGAAATAAAGTTATTCCGATTTTACGTTCAATTTCTTCTGCTTGCCACGTTCAGACTTTATTGTCTAATGCGTCAGCATGACAAAGAGAAAAAGGAAGTAAAAGGAAGAGAAGAATAACTAGTTCCAAATGCAGTCTTTTACTGTCAGTAAGGCGAATCTTATATAAGAATCTATTTTCATTTATGTTTCAAATTACTCATATATATCCACTGAATTTGATTTCGCATAGGAAACTATTATAGGAGAAGTTGGAATCCATTTCATTCGAATATTGATCGGTCTTGGTTTGACATGGTTTACGTGTTATTGGTGTCCATAAGAGTTAATATTCCCATTAGCTAAACCCTTTCTTACACTGCCTTTGGACTCATATTTTTCGTACACAATCAACGGAGGCGTTTCTGACATATGAAACAACGTCTTCAATATCATGCTCTTACATCGTTTTCCCTTTTGTAAATCACCAAATTTGGTGCTTTTTGATCCCCAATTGCTATGGGGAAGAAAGGATGAAATACAATCAATTTTTCCATTTAAGTGGTTTTTGCTTCTTTTGTTCTTGTTCTTGTTCTTTACTCTTTCTCGGGTAGTTACCAATGTTTGGTACTTTCCATATATACTTTGTGGGTGCAACATCAACAAATTCGCTCATGATCATATTACAACCTAAGATCTATGACTATATCATGTTAACTGGTTGTATTTCATTCATTCCATCGGTATGCTCCCAGTTACCTGTAATGGTGATCCATTTGCCAAAACTGATGGGTCATTCTGTGGAAACCTTCAAGAATAATCGTCGTTTTATAATGGGTTTTCCCCTCCTCACAACTGCTCTTTCCACACCTGTCACTAGTAGAAAAAACTCCTTGTGCTACTTGTCAAGTGCTCCGATTGATTAATCAACCCAAGCACTTGTGAAAATTTAAATTTTAGATTTTTTATTTTCACAAGTGCTTGGGTTGATTAGTCAACCGGAGCACTTGTGAATAAGTGCTCCGGTTAGTCAACCTGAGCACTTAATTGGAATCTGATTTTCCCTCCCAATAAGAAGTAACTAATTTTCGACCCTCTCTAAGCCCACTTCTCCCTCCCTCCTAATTACTTCCCTCAATTGAACTCTCTCAATAGAACCCTCACTTGCACCGTTCCTCCTTCTGCCGACCCTTCACACCCTCGTCCTTCGCTCCTGCTGTCTCTCCCTCTGCCCTCCCTCGCTCTCTCAATTGGTTCACTCACGCTATGGAACTCGCTGCGTGAAAGTTACTCCATCGATGAAGTTACAAAACTAGTTCTTGGTCGTGACTCGTACCACCACCATGGATGAGAACTCAAAGGTCATCGATGTTCGGCCTCCTTGGTTGCTCCATCAATGGGGACACTCCTTGACTCTAATCTCCCAAAATGCAGTAAGTTTATTCCTTGCTTTCACTCTATCTTTTTTTTTTGCTCCGAATAAATTGTTCAAATGATCTGCTGCCATTAATGGCGATGAGAAGGTTTGGGGATTTTCCATAACCCTAACCCTAATTTAAGAGGATATAAGGGAGGGGGGAGGAGGAGGTTGAGGCCTCTGAGATTGAGATTTCATTGCTATGTACCCAAAAATTTTCACAAAGGAAAAAAAGATCTAACAATGGATGAGGATGTTTAGCAGTAGAGAAAAAGTCACTTTTGGAGCTAGTTGCTGGTAAACAAGGCCCATGTGAAAATAGGTTACTCTAAAGATAGGCTTGTTAATGGATAATCCATGGTTGAGATTTATAAAAGAAAACCGACCATAGTTCAGCCCCCTCTTGTCAATTTTCCTTAATAATTGACTTATTGTTGTCCGAAGCTGGTATTGTTCTATGAATGTATTCATTGAAACGACATATAGGGATTGGATTAGATAGTTGGAGCTATGAATGGAGAAAGAAGATTCTCATTTGAGAATGTTTTTCATGTCTTAAATTTTTTATGCATAAAGTTACTCATGAATGTCATATGGATTAGGACAACTGTTATTCTCATGACTCTTTTACTTGTTATATTGTTTTGTAGAATGAGAAGAGAGAAAAAGTGGTAAAAGCAAGCCGTGATATCACTATGAATAGTAAAAAAGTGATTTTCCAGGTGCACATTTGAATAAATTTCCTAGAAGAACATGATGTTTGAATGCGGTTATGGTCTTTTTAGGTGCTTGCTGTGATCCCTTTTAGTTGTGAATAATCTCTCTGCTGATGATTGTAGAAAGGTGGCAATAGTAATTCTGTGCTATAGATACTACTTAAGCTATGCTCTATTTTTTTTAGGGGACTCTCATTTTACTTTGTTTTACTTTGCTGCCTTGCCGGGTCGATCTGTTTTTGCTGTGGTGTCATCTATGCATTAGATCTTGCAATGGTTGGTTAGTAAATCTTTTTTCAACAAGAATTAGCAAACATAACAAAGATGAAGTATTAGAGAAAGCAGAGAAGGATCTACAAGCTATGAGGGACCAACATGTCTCTCGACTTGTGAAAGAATTGAACAGGACTGACTTTTGGAAGCTGAGGCGTGCATACTCACCTGGGGTCGGTTGCACCTTTTCCGTCACTCTTTTACAGTAAAACTTGTGAGTATCATGGTCTATTAATGGTTGTTGTTTGTAGGTACAAGAATATGTTGAGGCTGCAACATTCTGCAAATTCTGCCGAGCTGGAACTCTTCTGAATCTTGATGAAATGAATACGACTTTCTTACAATTAAGTGATTCGTGTATTGAGCCTCTGCAGATTAATATACTTGACTACCTTTTGGGGGTATAACAGATGATACAATTCTGGATTTTTGTAGGTTACTGCATATGTGACTATATTGATTCTTTCTACTATTTTTCAATACCATATATTGTTATGTTTAGAGTCTTCTATATTTGTTTCCTTTTCTATTTTGTGGTGTGGGTGGGGGGTTCGTGTTGCCATGGGAACTGAAGCAACTCTATGTGTAGCTTGTAGATTTGACTGGAGAGCTTATGAGACTGGCTATTAGCCGCATATCAGATGGTGAACTTCACTTTGCTGACAAGATATGCAGGTTTGTACGTGATGTGCACAGGGAGCTGACCCTTGTTGTTCCAGCTATGGATGACAGTCATGATATGAAAACAAAAATGGAAATAATGCTTCAAAGTGTGATGAAAATAGAAAATGGTAAGTTCTTTGCAGTGTGCGAGTACATATTTTAGTTACATGATGGTGATTCAGTCGTTTAAGCATCTAAAAAAAGGTGTCAATTTTAGAATGAGTTTAGGAATTATATTGAGAAGAAAACTTAAATGGATGAGTTAGTGTCCTTTCCCCTCTCTCTTTCCTTAATTATGGCCAGCTAGATCACTAAACCAATATGTTTTTTGCGTTACTTTTAAAGTAGGGCGTGTTGCATGTCGGGTTATATAATAAGTGTGATTGCTTAATCTTGGACCTTAAATGGTCCCAAATTCTTTTACTTAATGGCTGATTCAAGTCGTCAGTAAAATTAATAGTGCAGGTTTTATATATGTTAGTAGGCATTAGCTTGCTTACAGGTCAAGTATAAGAAATTTATCTTAGTTTCTTTGATATTTTTGTTTCCTATTCCTCGTTGAACGAGTATTATTCGACACTTATATGAGGGGGTCATACGATGTAATTTTCTAGATAGAGAACGTTTATCAAACCTATGTGTTTAGCCTTGTGCTTTAATCAAACTAAAATTTTAGATTTAGTTGAATTTTTTTCAATAATTTGAAATGCAGCATAACCTATGAATCCATCTAAAAACCACTCAATTTTGCTCGATCTCATTACTAGCTTTAGGATTCTTCCTAAATTTGAAACACTTTATCATATGCAAATACAAATCATCAAGATTTGAGTCGCTTATGAAGTGTCTATAGAAACCTTGGACTTACATTTTGTATCCCAAAAGTGAGTGTCTGAAATTGCAAAAAATGAGACAGCTAAGGATTTTCTTTTGCTAATACCTATATACATAGGTAGAATAGTGAGAACTAAGTCATTTGAAATATGTTTTTATGACATGCTTTAGTATTTTGGGAGATAAGAAAAAATAGAGAAGAGGGTTGTCCTGTTTGATGGTAAACTTGTCTCTTCATATATTTTCCTTTGTTTTTGACATGGAGCTTTTCTTTTTGTAGCTTGCGTGAGAGGATCTGAGTATATTCCATTGATCGGATCAAATGATCCTAGCTTCGCGCTGATGGGAGTTCCAGATATGGAGCCGTGGAGTATCATTGGTCTCATCAATTCTGTGTTTTCTTACTGATCTCTATTTATGAAAAATAATGTGATGTTTGTCCTTTTCTCTTTGTTCGAAGAGCAAGTCTTGGGAGGGATATATGTTTGGTATTGATATTATGCAAGGAGTTCAAGAAACAATGCCCTGGGCATGGTATTATTCCAACTAGTGGTGTTGATGTATGCTTGTTGTACAACAGCAACAACAAATTATTTTTTTATAAAAAAATATACGTCAAGTGCTCCGGTTGTTAGGAAAAAACCGGAGCACTTAATTCACAAGTGCTCCGGTTTTCTCCTAACAACCGGAGCACTTGATGTATTTTGAATATATAAAATTCACAAGTGCTCCGGTTTTTAAGACAACCGGAACACTTGTAAATTTAAGTGATCTGATTTTCAACCGGAGCACTTGATAAATACTCAAGTGCTCATATGACGTCTGCTATAGGTCAAATACGGAGCACTTGTACAGTTTTTAACTGGAGCACTTGATGTTTTTTCCACTAGTGTCTGGATATCAAGTGCCAAATTGTCGCCCGTTTCCTTATTTCTTCGATAATAGAGTTGGCTATCTTTGTGGCATCGATTGTACAAGTTCGTGAAGAAGGCTGGACGAGTGGAATGAGGGGGAGCGGCTCGATCGACAAAAAAGAAGAGTAGCCCCCCTAGAACCTGGCAAAGGAATTATCAATGAATTCCCGAACAATTCTCAACCAACATCCGCGATTCATTCTCGTAAAGATTATAACACACGGAAGACTCCTTACCTTAGGAGCAGGATGAGTGATACATCCGGCGAGCGCCGGTGAAGAACGCAAGTAAACTTGTAGCTTAAGCATTGTTATACTCCATCAAGAGAAAGAAGGTCAATCGCATATTAAAGGAGCGAACCCAAAAGCTCCGCTTTTCGGAGCAGACCAATCTCCCGTACCGCCCCTCTGACTTTCTCTCTATAAAAAAAGCCTGCGGGAAGCACGTAGAGCCACTAATGTCGTGGCGAAGGTTATACTTCAAAAAGTAAGCGAAGCTAAGGTTTCGTATGTGTTATATCCTTTCGATCAAGCAACAACTTCTAGGGCAATGAAATTGTTCAAGAAGTCAAAAAAGAGCGCTAGGGAAAAATGTAATTTGAGTGCCGCGAAAAAGCTATCTTTTAAATAAGACAGGGATCGCCCGCTCGACAATTTAACCTTGGGGAGGAGACAAAACACTAAAAATAATTTAAACTCAAAAAATCTTCTTTTTTCATTTTTTTATATGAACAAGATTAGTATCGAAGAGTTGGTGAACATTGTTCTGACTCATAGCTTTAAGATGACTACATAAAATCGAGCTTCAACGCCACCTAGACTTTTAATCATAGACAGACTTGCACTGACCTCAACATAAAAGGATGAGCCCGGTCTGTATATTTGTACGCATTGGCTTAACTCACTCCTAACCTCCTTATACACTGAAAAGAACACATAATTAAATAGCCTAGTTAAAGCGGAACGAAAAGGAGTTTGAAGTCGGGACAGCATGGATACGAGACTTTTGAAGTTCAGTTTGGAATCATTGCGGTTTTCTATCTTCAGATTAACAAATGAAAAAAAGAACCAAGACCTTTCAGCGATTCGACGCGCTCCCCTAAGCTAGACGCTTTACCTACCTGACCTCAGAGAGAATAGAATGAGTCGCCCTAGCCCTAGTCTTACTAAGAGTTTGAATTGCTCTGTAGGATAGTAGGGCGAATTAATTGCATTAGTGCGATTTGGCTAGCTGAATCGCCCAGCGAACAAATCGCCTCCTTGCTAAAAAGAAAAGCGGACCCGCAAAATAGCGTCTTCGATGTTGCATATAAAAAAAGGTTTCTTTTTCAACCAGATGTTTTTTTTCTTTTGGCTTAGAAGCCCGTAGGTTGTACGCCAGCCATATGTAGCTTGAACTGTGATGGCCAAAATGGTTAGATATTGTCGATCCTTAAAAAGCTTTTGGTTCAATTTTCACACTTGATGCATTGTCTGCACGTCCAACATTCACTCTCAGAAATTTGAACCGGAAAAGATGAGTCTGAATAGAAAATATGTTGAGTAACTCGATCTAGACTAGTCAAAGTCTAGTTTTAGTAGTCCAATCTACAATGAAAACAATATGAGTATGGGGATGAAATTTCAAATTTTAAAGATAAAAAAATGGATATAGAGATAAAGGATTATGAATAATTGACCCAAATTTGATGACCTAGGCCTCAAAATAATTATACTGCCTCTGTATCTTTTTACTTTACCTACTGTTTTTTACACTTTTGTCGATGCACTTCTTAGATTTTAGATATCTTTTACTGCATATTACCAACGTTTTTAACGATTGAATATTAATAAAGTAATCAAATGAGACGAATCAAACAAAAACCCACACGACTATATTTTTTCTTATATATTGAGAAATTTTCTCTAATTGTGAATAGTGTCAAGATTACAAGTGGATAAAACACTTGGAAAATATTATGTGTCACTTAATAGCAGATTCGATTTTAACAAAATCAGATCCTTCAAAATCGGATCCGCAAATATTGTAATTTTTGGGCGGCAAAGCGAGGGAATTTTACTAATCCGTTTTTTAGTGAACCAAATCAGTAAATATGCGGAACTAGCCCAAGTCGCCCCATAAAACGCTGGCCCAACTCTCCCAAAAATGGTGGCCCAACTTCACCCAAACACGCTGACGCAACTTCCTTAATATAACCTAACCCTAAACGCCTCTTTCCCCACTTCTCCTCTCTTCTATGTCTCTCTCTTAAGCCCTCGCCCACTCCCCACTCACCATCATCTTCTATGTCTTCAACTTCACCTCTCTCGTCGTTCCTCATCCCTCGTTGACAACCACCAACACCATTGCAACATCACCCACACCTTCTTTAGTATATTCACGTCTTCGCCACAAGCACCACCACCGTTTTCGCACTCTCCTCTTGTAATAGCCCTATTTTTATGAGCGTTTATTTAAAAGCTAATTATAATTATTAAATTAATTATGTTTCAGATACTCTTATTTTATTTGAGTTGGAGTCTGAATTATTTTGTCGTGTTATAATATATTTATTTGTTTAATCTTATGAGGTTATTATTATTATTTTGTATTTTGGGTTTGTGCAATTAATTGAGCGGTATTTCGCGAATTAGATAACCAAGGTCGGTTTCCTTCTCAAAACCATCCAACCCTTTTGTTATGTTTGTCGGTTAATGAAACCAAAACCCAAGCCCCATCTTTTCTCTTCCCTATCATTTCTTACACCCAAGAGGAAACCCTAAACTCCAAAACTGAAACCCCAACCCATGAAAACCCAAAACCCTTATCTCTCTCCTCCGTCGTTGCCTCGTAGATTTCCCCTGCTTGCCATAGCTTGTGCGTCCTTCCTCCGCAAGGCGTCTGTCGTCCATTCCAGTTCTCCTTATCGCGTGTTGTTGTTTGCGTTGTTGTTGCTGATGTGTATGCGGTATTGTTGTGCTGTCGATGCTGCTGCTACTCGCTAGTGTCGTTGTCGCCGGAGCCAAGATGCAGCTACAACCCTACTTTTATCTCTTCGATTTCTCTCCACTAATTCGTTCTGGTCGCTGCTGCATCGAGACCCGGTGTTTGCCATCCAGGTCGGTCCTTGTCGCCACTTCCGTGTGTCTGCTGCCAATCTCGCCAGTGCTCGATTGTAGCCTCACTGGAGGCCCAGCTCCCATCCCCTGTTCTTCGTGGCTCTTGTGAGAAGAGGTACACTCGCACCTTTGTATCCCCCCCCCCCCCCCCCCGAAATTCTGATTAAACACAAGTTTAATTACCCTTGTTAATTTGTTTAAGTTGAACCTAAATCAGATTCAGTTAACCTAGAATTGGATTTTTGTTTCATTTCAAGATTTGATGATGATTAGATAATTGATTATGGAGTATTAGTTTCATTCAGTGGAGCTGTAGTGGTTGTTGTTGAACGTTGTTGTTGTTGTTCTCGAAGGGTTGTTGTTGCTGTTATGTTATTGTATGTTGATGTTACTGTTGTTGTTGATGTTCTGTTATTGTATTGTTGATGTTGCTATTGTTGTTGTTGTGGTTGTGGTGGTTGTTGTGGAGTTGTTCAAGAGTTATTGTTGTTGTTGTTGTTGTTGTTGTTGTTGTTGTTGTGTTGTTAGTATTATTAGACTTAGGCTCATGTGTATTGAATGATTAATTCCATTAATAGTTGGAATCTAGTTTACATATTAAGAACATTAGATGAATTAGTCTTTTTAAATAGATAAGTAGATTGAAAAGTGAATTCTTTTCATGGGAGTGATTGGTTTAATTCATCGTTGCTAAATTGAGTATAGAGTGAATCGAGTTGTTAATCTTATTATGCTTCCAGAGGATGAATAAAACTATAAAGAGTTCTTATAAAGTATCGTGAGGAATTATGCTTGTGTTATTATTGTTGTGGTTTAAGTAGGTGGAATGATTTATGAAATTGAGAATATAGATTAGTCGATACGTGATGTGATTTTTGTTGGCGGTTCGAACTCTTTTTGTGTTTTTATGAACGTATGGACGAACAACAATAACAATAAAAGGGATAGGCTCTTAAATCGCAGTTTAAGAGGTTCTCTTGTGAGTCTCGGCTCCAAGATCACACAAAGTCGCGGTTTGTGTATTTGAACTCTTAGTTCTATGCAAGAACAACAAGCTTAACACTTCAATTTATAAACTCTACTACTTTTATTATTATGGACGAAAATCTTGATTTATTGTACAAGATTCCTAAACCTATTAAAACTAGTAAATCCTAAGGATAAACACAAATAACTGACTAACTTATCTATCTTTATCTTAAAGGATAAAGATAAATAACAAACTAAAACTAATCTATACCACACACCTATTATCTAATTCACACGCCTATTTTAAAATAAACATAAAAATAAGACTCATAATCAGACTCAATGACAAGGAATTAGACTCCTAAGTATAATAGGATTTCTTTATCACTCACACAACTGAAATTAAAGACTTAGAAATAATTAAACTACATAGTCTCCTAATAGAACAAGGATACTACATAGATGTCCTAACAGAACTAGGACTCATAGAAAATGAGCATATCATATACGTATCAATACGATAAGTACAAGGTTTTAATGACAAGTTTAGACTCTTAAGAGAGAATGTTTATGAATTTACAGTTCATTTAACATACTCGTTCTAGTTAAGTAAATCATGTATGTTGGGAAGATTTACTTCGACTAGTTTCGTTATTTGAATTGAATGGAGATGTTTATTTATTATTATTAGTGATTGATGAATTATATATTGGAGGTTGACTAGACTTGTGATGATATGGTATTAAACTTAGAGGGTTCTAATTGAGAAGTTTATAACTTATATATGTTTATTTGGTTAACAAAGAGACCAGGTAACTGTTGATGATTATATAAAGGTCACAATAGTTCTTCATGATCGTTTGCGATGTCTTCTCATAAAATAGATTGAGTGAACATGGTGAAAAGATAACCTTATAAATGAATTCATATAGTAAAGTTAGGTAATTGGTAAATTTAGTAAAAAGAAGTTAATAAATTATTTCATTTACTTATTAAGTAAGCAAATAGTATAGTAAGCTACTTTCATATCGACTAAATGTTCTAAATCATGATATCATCCACTTCACTGTCAAAGGATTAAGTAGTAACAATTGAACTAATCATAGTTAACTTGGATTGTGAGTTGGTTGGTGCTGGAAAGAGTTTTAAAAAGGATTGACTAATCATTGTTAATAATGTGGAGACTATTAGAGTTAGCTTGGCAAGTTATGTAATAAATTGTTAAGGATGTGTTCAATAAATGATTTTAGTTCAATGGCTACAATGGAGTAATATAATAAGTTATAATGTTTAACAGAATCACTAGACTAAGTTAATACTTTGTATTACTAAAGTAAAATTTTGTGGGATTACATTAACGTAGCTCAGCTAGATATATATATGTGGTTTTGTAATCTAATTGGAACAGGGCTGACTCGCTCTATATGACCATGAGTATGGTGTGTACTTGGTTTTATTATTGATTATGTTATTTAGAACTCAGCTAATGGTATAATTTGGATCATATTTAATTACTTAATCCACCTTAATTTGATTGATGAAGCTTGACTTGTGTGTTTCAAGTTAACTCTCCTTAGTTAATTCTAAGAGAGAGACCTATATATGGTAATTGTTGTTGGTGCTTGATAACAATAATATCATTGTTGAGATAAATGTTAATTCATAACTATGAAGTATAAAAGAGTATAAACAATTTATATGTAAAGGTATGTGCTGTATGGAATTGGTTTAGTAACTCTTATTAGTTAATTCTAGCTGAGAGACCATTTGCTATTGTTGTTGGTATTGATCAGATAAGATTGCTTATGAGTTATGGTAATTTATAAGTTTATGATTGGATTGGGTTGAAATTATGTGCATAAATATATATAAATATATATATATATATATATATATATATATATATATATATATATATATATATATTGAACCTCAATTACGTATGGAAGAACTATGACATGTAAGTTATAGTTTTCTAAGGTCAAGTCTTCTAGTAAGGTTGGTTGTGCAAAAGTTGTGAAGAATTGCTAATATTATTGGATGAGTTATATGAATGATGATTGAGTTATGAATGATAATTGAAAGGAATCTAAAAGGGGAAAGTGGCCTCGTCTCAATCGACGGATGAGGTGACATGAACAATGCCCTATGGACTGTGAACCTTGGGAGCCCATAGGGAAACCTGCCCATTGCTCTATGGGGCGAAAATGTGAAACCTGTGGATGGTTGATTGAATCAGCGTAAAAATGTACTCCGGACTAGTCGCGGTTATTGGCCAAAAGTAAAGTGAATGGTTGGGTGAAGACCCCCACTGTCGGAGTGTAAGCTATGTCTCCTCCGCCGCGTTCTCTTTCGCCCTGGTTAAAAGAAAGTTATCTCAAATTGTGGTAAGTTGTTTTGATATTGGATTCCCAATAAGGAATCATATCAGGTAAGTTATGAATGTTTATTCAGTATATGAATATAAATATCGATATTGGTTTCCTGATATGGAGGCATATCATGGTAATTGATACTCATGTTAGACATCCGATAAGGAATCGTATCTTGTTATGTGGATTCCCAATAAGGAATCGTTATATTGAAATTTGTTATGATATATATTGCCTGATAAGAGGTTGTTTATAAAAATATAAGAAAGTGGTTGATAGAGTATAAAAGCTTAAGTTCGGATTTCCGTTAAGAAATCGACTAAAGGAAATGAAGAATATTGTTTATATCAGAGTTGGTGACCTCAAATTCCTACTATGAAATCGTGGTAAGTTGAAAGGTTGATTAAATGAGAATATATGAAACATGTCATTGTTGGGAGTCACCTTACTGCATTTGTTACTATGTGATTAATGATGTATTATGAAATGTGGAATTGGAAATGTAATATGTATGTTCAACAAGAATATTGCTGCTAAGCATGCTATGACGGATATGATTGTTGAACTTATATTGATTGTTGAGAGTCGTTTTCAAGTAAAAAACCACCAAAGCATGTGAATCTCTTGTTTATGGGTTAGTACTCAGCTTTGCCGATGTGTATATGTTGTTTTGTCATTTCTGTGGCCTGTCACTTGGTGGGTGGCAGTTTCCTTAAATGTTTCAGGTTGAAGCCGTAAGTTAACCTTTTGCAAGTTGAAGCTAATACAAGCTGGAGTAGTATTATAGTTGTTATCGAAGTGAGGACGCTTGACTTTGTAATAATTAGTCATTTAGTATTTATAATCTATCTTTATATCTAAGAGTTGTTAGTGCTCCTGATTCTCTGTTGGATGTTGCTCCCCGAAATCGTTGAGGTTGTAGAGTTTTGGAAGTAATTTATTATTTGAAACTGTAACAGGTTTAAACTATTTCTCGCTTTAAAGTTGTCCTATTATCAAAGGAAACTCTACCGGATTTCCTACAGAAATATATTAGAATAGAGTTAGAGAAACAGAGCTTGTTATAATAGTTAAATTAATATGAATAGAATTTGGGAATGGAGTTCCACACTCTCCGATGTAGTTCGATGAGTGATGGTGATAGTCCGAGTTATCTCGATTAGAGTCTCTTTCGCTGTGCTTAATGATCTGTAAGATGGTCGGAAAAAATCGGGTTGTTACACTTACACCTCCTCTACCCTTTGTCATTGTAAATTAAACCACCACCACTCAACATCATATATCATCATCTTCATTAGCAAATCATCTTCACCCTCTCATCAGTAGGCGGTGGTAGAGGCCAGAGGGGAAATCTTTAATTTTTTTCCTATATTATCATCATCTTCATCAACAACCACCATCACCATGCAACACTAGATAATTTTATTTTCAATTTTTCCGATTCTTGATCAGCAACCATGATAAGTGTGTTTCTAACGCATTTTATAGACTCTTTTTAGCTTATTTTGATCCTCTTTCTCCCCTTTCTCCCCTCTTTCTTCTCCATTTCCCCTTCTATTTCATTCACTTGATCAATGTTGATCATAGTGATACTTTGCTAGATTCTCAGTCATTTTTTACCATATTTCTAGTACATTTGCTTTCACCCTATTTTGCCATGTTTCTAATATAGGTGGAGTTACCTAAGGCGGCTACGAGTTGTAGAGCCAGAAAAGAAAGTAATGAAAATATAGCACACGTTGAGATATGGTGCACTCGCACCATGCCCTATGTATGCTCGCACAAAGGAGCACATTGCACAATATAATCTTGAATAGGGAAGTTCAAACGCACATAACTTTAATACCACAAATCAGATTAAGGTAATTCTCGATGAAGGGGAAAGCTCGTTTCAATATCTTTCCAACGGCTGTTCATAAGCTTGATTTGGATAAAAAAAAAAACGAAAAAGTTATGCTCGTTTTAAGTTGAACTGTCTGACCAGATCAGAAAGAATGGTGCGCCCGCACCTGTTACTCTGGTGCGCCCGCACCTGTTACTCTGGTGCGCTCGCACCACTTAATTCCGTCATAAAATTTTGTAAGTCTCGTGCCACTTAAAAAAATAGAAGGTTATAATTTTCGAGTCATCTTTTATTCTAGAGTTTTAAAAATATTATTAGGGTTCATACTAGAGAGATAAACACATTAGTTTTGTCGAGGATTTGAGATTCTAGATCATAGTTTGTGATTCCTACACATTAGAGGTACTTTTTAATTCAATGAGTTTCAAAGTTTTCAGATTTTATTTTCTCTTTTGATTGTTATTCTTTGTTCTTCCTTATTGTTAGATCTCATATATTGTCCCTTCAAAAAAAAAAAAAGATCTCATATATTGTAGTTTCTTAATTGCTTGTTTTTATTAGAATTATTATCCCTTAATCATGTTTACCCGTACATTAGTCATATATTTCATGTTTTTATGCTTGGAATCCATGATTAGTGAGTAGTCTCATATCTAGGGTTAGGGCGAAAGTATGGATCAGGGTTTAAATGTATTGTTAATGTGATTGTGATGATCTAAAAATAATTATGCATTGATCTTAGTGTTTTAAGGCCTTAGGATAGATATTGATCACAATTATGCTTTGATATTTTGATTTCAAATGTTCTTAGTCAATTTTTGAACTCTTTTATCATCCCCATGAATCAACTTAATTTCTAGGACCAATTTTTGATCTTCGTTTCAATATCTTTTATCAAGAGAGGATTTAGTTGATTGATTAAGCGATTTTTCTTGAGGACCATTCGAAAGAGGACTCAAGTGTTTTAGAGTAAAACTAAAGCTTGCATAATTGTCGCCTTTGAATCACAATTGCATTATTAATTGTTGTTCACTTTGATCCATATTAGTAACTTTAACTCTAGTGTCTTTCTATTTGATATTTCATCTCGTGTTATTTTCTAGTTCTTTGATAATAGTTAGTTTAGTTGTTACCGAATCACTTTTGAACCCCCAAAAAAAATCCCTCAATTAGGTAATCAAGACTTGATTGATTTTGATCATCCCATTTTCCCTGTGGATCGACCTTTAACTTGCCTTTACTCTGTTCTTAGTAATCGCTCGTGAGGTTTTATAAATATTGTTTGGAAAACGATTTTTGGTGCCTTAACTACACACTAAAAACCTCTTATCAAAATGGCGTCGTTGGCGGGAAGTTGTGGTATTGATTGAAGTTTTACTAAGTTTTAAATTTCTTATTTGATTTTTTTTTTTTACTATTCTTTATTGATTTTTTTTATCTCGTTTTTATTTTATTTACGAGTCTAGGATTTTGTATATAATTTTCAAAAAAAAAAATTAATCTTTTTTTAGAGAATTCCAAAAAATTACAAACTTTTTTTTTCCTCAATATGAGGATGAACTATTTTAGAATTATTATCATAGATTTGAGAACACTCTTCTAACTAAGTATAGACTTGAGATTTTGGAGATGTGTGAGGTGATGTATGAGGGATACAAGAGAAATGGTGGAGTTTATGTTTAATGGTGAATTTCGATCCCAACACTTTGATGAAGCATGAAGTTTCTTTGGGTGGCTATCAAGAGACAGTTATGAGTGGGACCATGGAATTACTACTCTCTCAAATTTAGAAGATGTCTCTAGCTTTGAACTACATTTCTATTATGAAATGCTTGATTCACTGAAAGAAAATATGTCCATGTTATAAAGGTGTGATTCTATGATGTAAAACTTTGTCGAATCTAGCAAAAAAGATCAACTGAAACGTTGGGTCGAATTATCAATAATCAAAATCACTCTTGCATGACCATAACAATGAAGATTGTTAGTCTAATACGAACACTTAAACAACTACAAGAGGGGGGGGGGAGTGAATTGTAGTTGGGGAGATTTTTAAACTTTCTGCGGAAATAAAAGAATGATTGAATAAGAAAGAAGTAATTGCATAAAAAAGAAAGAAATAGGAACACGAGATTTTTACAAGGAAAACTTTCTAGGCCCAATAGGAAGAAAAACCTTGACCACGAGGGATTTTGACTCAATTCTCTTTAATAACTTTAGGCCAAAAGACTCACTTTTGTACAACCTAAACTCGGACCTACTCTGTTCCTCTAGGAACTGGTTCCCAGTCAACTTGTTCTCCTTAAACAATTGACTTTCTCTCTTGACTTCACTCGAAGTCTTTTCTCTTTCTCTCTTCTCTTTCTCTTTCTCTTTTTCACTCGAAAATGATTACAGATTTAGATTCACTCAACCCAATCTATAATACACTAAGTAATAATGAAAGAAGAGTAAAACCAAATACACTTTCACTAAGATATTACACTTAAAATTCTGAAAGCATACATTAAAAGATTGTTACAAACAACTTATTTGTAGAGGCCAATCTTCCCATGATCTTCTCCACGATCTTCTCCACGATCACATGAAGCTTGTATTCAGCCACTTCTTCCATAATCTATCCGTTGCATATGTCCGTTGGAAGTTAGTTGGTTATTTTCCTCAACTTCAGCCACTAACACACGCGTTCTCATTTTCCCACGCCTTGCAAGTAGGTGGGTTGTTGTAGTTCCTAAAATCTAGGAACTACCACAACTCATCCTTCTTAGGCGCTGTTTTATTAGGTTAGTTCTGGCGGCTCCTTTTTACAAATTTTATCAAAAAACGCTGCACATAAACTAACTTCACAGAATATTATGGAATCACAAAATATCATAATTTTTACCTCCATAATATAAACGGTTTTGTCACAAATAAAGTTTAACAACTTAATTTTTGATTAATCTCCTAATCAATTCTCCATAAGTTATTTAACATATTATTTGTGATATCTAAAATAAATACATTAATTTAAACTAAAAGAATAAATCTAAAGTATAAACTAAATTAAAACACAAGTGATTAAATCTAACAAAATAAACTAGGAACATACGAATAAAAACGAAACTAATAATATTAAACAGAGGTAATTATTTGTCATTATCAAAATAATGAAACAACAATATTCCCCCTTTTTTTTATTATGACAAATAATTGGGAAATTTTTTTTTTTATGTTTTAAGAAAAAGAGAAAAAAATCTATAAACTAAAACTATAACACACAAACTAGACTTAAGTAATCTCAACGAAGACTGGGAACAGGATCAGGCTTGACTGGGAACAGGGATAAGAAAAACTTGCATAGGAACTAAGAAAAAAAATTTATACAACAATATCTCTTCCCCCTTTGTCATTATCAAAACAAAGTAATGAACCTGCAGCACTAGAGAGTCAACAGTCTAGGCATCAAGCAAGTTGCTCAAACATAGATCTCATAATATGAGCCATCCAAACACAAAAAAAAAAAAGCATGCAGAAAGCAACCATACGGACAGCAGATTTTAAGCAATATGCAGAGCAAAGTAGAGAAAGTGAAGAAATTAATAGTGCTTCATGTGTCTCAGAAGGACACATGAAGAGATATCCAAAAGAAATTGTTTAATAATTACAGCCACAAAAAAACTTGTTCAATTGTTTCAAAGTAAGGAAGTTAGGGCTTTGAGCATTTGAAGAGAGAGGAGACCACATAATCAATTTTGGAGAGCACACCATCCACCTTGTTCCTGATCCCCTTATCAGCATTCTTGATGGCGATCATTTGTTGTTGCTGCTGAGAATCCAGAGCAGAGACAATGGTCTCTATGGCATTGATCCTGGTGTGCAGAAGGGTCAAGGAGTCCTGAATTTCCGAAGTAACTTGTTGAGCCCAGTAGTAGACAGCAACGGAAAATCCACAGCAGTAGAAGGAACTGGATCCGAGTCTAGGTGAATAAACACTGTTTCACCTTTATCCTGCTCCTTCAGAGACTTGGACCCAGCTAACCTTTAACTCTTCCTCACAGACCCACTTGGAACTCCCTCTTCACCCATCTTCCTCTTACTACCCACCTCAACCTTGACAGGCGTTTCTTCCCTCTCAAAATCTATATTCCCATTGACCAATCTTAAACTAAGCCTGGTCAGAGTGTCCTTAGTAAGATAATTATCTGGCTCAAGGCAAAAAGAGGGACTGGCAGGAAATTTAACTTTGCAATGTTTGAAGACAGAGGAGAGAAGGTTTCCATAGCCCACTTTGGTGTTATGGGAAATGCAGTGAGAGAGATGTGAAATAATCAAAGAGGGAAGGTTGATTTTGGTGTTGTTAGCAAGGCAGTACATAATGGAGAGATCCATTAGACTAACCTGGGTTCTTTTTGAGGAATGGGGTAGAATGAAACGCCAAACAAACTGGAATAACAATTTGTGAAACGGAGACAATTCTTTTTGATCTAAAGATAATACATTAGAATTGCCGTTAAAGAAAGCAAGAATTTTAGCATTTGAGACTCCATTTATGTTCAGCTTTGCCCTACCCTTAATATATTTTTTGTAACCCTCAACTAGGACATCAAACCATTCCCCTAGTTTCTTTTCAGTTAGAGTAACCACACAGCCATTCACTACAGACACACAAACACCCTCAGTTTTATTAAAACTTGAACAAAACTCTTTCATTTCTTTTTCATACAGACCCTCATCCAAACTGACAATTTTCCATCATTTTTGAAACTTTAAGATGTTCAATAATTCTGTCCACTTGGACTTTTTGCACCATGCAAACATCGACACAAAAACCCACAAGAAATTGTGAGGATTTTGTTTTCTTACCTCGCTTTGTAGGAACTGTAATCTCCTTTTCTTGTTCGCTTTCAACTTCGTTTTCACCATCTTTCTTTTTCGGAGAGAGAGAAACAGGATTAGAGGATTCTGATTTTGACCCGATAGAATCTTCTTTAGTCTTGGATGATTCGTGAGCACTGATTTCATCAAGGGATGGTGTTTTCTCTCTGGGGAAATTTTCGTGATCACCGGTATTTTTGCTGTGAGAAGACATGGTGAAAGGGTTTTGGAGGGAGGTTGAAGATGAGCGATGAGAGAGAGAGATGAGTTAATGTGAGAGTTGGAAATTATGAGGGGTCAGTGATGTGATGGGTTGGGCTATAAAGTAATCATGAAAGAAGAAAAAATTCTCCCTTCTCCCTCCACATAGCCGGCTGTCCAAGCCCAACCACACCAAAATAATTTCGGCTCAAGTCATCAAAGATCCATGCATCAAAAGTCTGTCACGCGATAAATCGATAATTTGCTAAATCGCGCCTAAACTTTGAAAATACTTAAGAATGAAAAATAATTCTAATAAATTATATTATAGATTAGCACGCCATAAAAATAAAAATAATAATTCGGCTCTCAAAATTATAAAAATAAAAATCATTTATTTAGAGAAAGTAATAGTTTTAGGGAAAACTTTTGCGAAAAAACTAGGAGCAAAATTATGGGTTGTTACAATCTCCCTTCCTTAAATAAAGTTTCATCCTCGAAACTTCGAAAACACGCAAACAAGACAAGCACACAAAGAATACCTGAAACGAATAGTTCCGGGCTTTCAGTCGCATCGACTCTTCGGTTTTCCAAGTAGCTTCTTCGTACTTTTGACTTCTCCAGAGTACTTTAACCAAGGGAATCACCTTCCTTCTAAGAGCACGATTCTGACGGTCCAATATACGAACATGTCGTTCTTCAAAAGTGAAATTCGGCTCGACTAATACCGATTCAACAGGGATCACATGCGAAGGATCACTACAATACCTGCACAATTGCGACACATGAAATACATCATGAACCTGTTTATTAGTTAGTATTACAAGATAAAATCTGTTTGATCAATTAAAAGGTGTTGGAGTATTTTCAATACTAAAACTTGAACGAATTTTGCATGGTAACAACCAACGTAAATATAATGATACTCAATAATTGTTTGAATTATTAGTTGTTTAGTTCTTAATAATGATACTCAACAATAGGGAACTGTTTGTTGAAGAAAGTGAAACTGTAACGATCAGTTGATTAGGTTGGGTAGATATTCTTCACTGTAACGCTCCTAAACTCTGAAAAAAAAGTTGCTAATGATTCGTTAGAATTATTAGTTAGTCTTACAAGGTAAAATCTATTTAGAATCAAGTTTTGTAGTTTCGCTATAATGAGAGAAAGATGGGTAGAGTAAGTAAGAGGAAGCCTTATGGAATGTGGTGTGCTCTCATACTTGTGGAGCATATAAAATATGTATAGTTACTTGTTTATTGGTGGAATTAATCTACCAAGTTTGCTAATCTTATTTGCAGGGTGTCCTACGTTTAACCTTTTTTTGTCATCAGAGTGCGCAGTGAAAGCGAAGTGATTTATAGCCCTCTAGTTCGGGGTTGAGTTGCGTGTGTAAATTGTTTTGTGTTGTGCATTTTAAAAATAAACTTCTATTTTATTTTAACATATGTATAGTGCATTGTTGTTATTCTATTTTTATGGTTGCTTAATAGTGTGTTTTATTATGTGAGACGATATATAGCGTCTATTTCTTTCAACTAAGTGTTGGTTTTATGTGAGTACTTCTTATTTTGTTTTTTTTTTTTGTCATTTAAAAAACTTTCGAACTTGAGTTCATATTTCAAATAATATTTTATATATTTGCTCTTAATAAATTTCATACTTATATTAGAATTATATTTTGATATTCAAGTTTTGTTATTGTTAATATTTTGCTATTCTCTTTGAAAAGAAAATTGTGTTTAGCCGAGATCTAAAACTTCTTTGAGTTGATATTAAGTCATAAGGGGTGATTCCTTTGACTTGTATGTCAATTTGATAAGTCTAAATTTTAAAATTATTTGAGTTGATATTGAGTCATATGGGTGATTCCTTTGACTTGTATGTCAATTTGATCATAAGTTGACACATTTTATCTATTTTGAATTAGTTTTCTTTTTGAGTTGATATTAAGTTTATATTGGGTGATTCCTGTAAACCTTAATGTCGATATGACAAGAAGACTTTCAAATATTGTTTTGTTGATACTATGTTGCAATGGGTGGTTCCATGCACATTTGTGTCGACTTGGCAAATTTTAAAATTGTTGTTTATTATTAAGTATTTTATAGCCTATTTATTATTAGTGTTTCGTCGTTGTGAAATTTATTTTAAAGTTATCAACTTCTTTTGCGAACTTAAAATTTCATATATATGTTTAGGAGACGTACGCTCTTATAACATATGTTTTGACTTGAGTTCGTACGTGCTATTTTAATAAAGCAGTTAGCTACTCTTTATTAAAGTGTTCTTATCTCTTTAAGTAGAGTATAAGTCTGTGTGGTTATCTCTATTTAAATTGGTTTGGCTATCAATTTACGAACTTTTGCTTCTCCGTTTCTTTTCTGAAAATATTTATGTATGTTCAGATCTATTCTTTTATAATTTTACTTAAATATTTATTCCTGCTTCTTTTGCAAAATTACCTATAGTTTATTGTGCAAGCGTTTTTACCTACTTGTCTTTGGTTCTTTTACATTTTATAAATGATCGTTGTTACCATACTTCTTCACAATACAGCTCTTTTTGGTCTTCCGAAATAAAATGTATATTATTTGAGATATCAAATTTTATACCCGCAAAGTTGTTTAGTTCTTAATAAAATTCATTGATGTGTGTTATTCTTAATGTTCCTTAGCTAGAGTATTTTCTTTTGATCTCTTGGTTGTTTTGAAGTTCCGAGGACGAAACTTTTTTAAGGGGGAGTGATTCTAACACCCCGTAATTTTCACTCTTTATTTTTGGCGTTGTTTATATGAAAAATGATATTTACCGTTAAAATAAAATAATTTATTATAAAAAACTATTTTTGAAAGTGTATAATTATTTAATTATTGTATTATGTTGTTGTGATTATTAATCTAAAGTGTTTATATTTATTTAGGAATTTTATTCGTTATTATTATTAATTTGTTTATTTGTTTTACAATATGGTTAGTAATTTTTTTTATTCTATAAAATTAGGTAGCGTGTGATTTTATTTTAAGCGTTAATTATATTTTGGACCAACCAACGTAACGAATTTTGCAACCCCATTTCCTTCTTATGTTGTTCGAAATTTAGAGGAGTATTAGGTATAGTATTAGCATCTTCTACCCTCTTTGTAACCACTAAGAAATGAGGAGTCAAACCTTCATAAACCCCCATCAATTGCCACCATTAACCCCCCGCCCCCATTAACCCACCCTTAAACTCTTTGCTTAATGAGGTGAATAATCTCATTACTTTCTGCATTTTAACCCCCCTCCAAAAGCTAGAAATAATAAGGAAAAACACATCACAACTCTTCTTCTTCTCCTTTCTCGCATTTTCAGCCATTTCTGCACACCTAACTTGTTTGCATCATGTCTCCTTCGTCTCTTATCGGAATTGGACGTGTGAGTAGTCAAATTTCATCTACTCGGAAAGATCTTGCACCTGGTATAATTTTTTTTGAATAAAGTGAAAGACACATCTGCAGTTTCCATTTCAAACAGACGACTTACCCGGTTTTCTTGGAGTTTTCGGGAACAATGTTATTCTCTTCTTTCTTTGCCATTTTAATATTTATTTTTCCACATAAAATGCAGGTAACTAGTAGTTATCTTAGAACGATAGTGATTAGGGTATTATTCGGTATTAGATTATTACGCTAGAAATTGTTTAAAATACTTTTTGAATGAAATGGTTGATGAAATTTGACGTGAATATACTTGATGCATGCTGTATGAATATTGTATATAGAAAAATAATTTTATTTTGAGTTTTAGTATTTATTCGATTTATTTGGTATTTTGAAAGTTTTTGGCTTATTAGCAAAATAATTATTGAACGAATGTTAAAATTGATGAAATCATTTTTCATGAATCATATTATATGTGTAGTATCTATTTAATGCGTTAGAATAATTTTTGCCTACTGTTTATAGGTTTATTTAATTAGTTTAACTGTTTTTGCATTTTCGTATTTGTCAGTATATAAATCGTGAAAATCATTTCTGGAGACCTAAAAATTCATTTCTTTGTATATTATGTATTTCCGTGAGTTTATACACTTTATGTGAATTTTTTGTAATTTTTTGGCGTTTATTTTTATTTTTAATTATTATATTAGCTTTATTGACTATTCTGTAAATTAACGTTTAAAAATACTTTTACAGTCGTAAAATTAGAAATAAAATCTGTACCATGTCCGTAGAGCCATAATGGTTGTATGATAATTTTTGTGTTATTTTAGTGGTCGTATCTATTAGTTTAATAATTATTATTGTGTTTTTGTTGTGAGTTTGATGTTTTTTTAAAAAAATTATTTAGGGGCTTGTTAATCAGAAATAATTTGTGACCTTTTATGTTCTTAGAATCTGGTGTTTAGCAGGTTACTGTAAGTATTATTGAGTATCATTATGTTTACGTTTGGTTTATTAAAAAAATGATTAGTCGTGTACGTTTCATTTTTTTTGATACCACTATTTTTCAGATATTCTACATGGTACCACTATAATTTGATTTTATTCTCTATTGTAGCATTCAACTAAATAGAGTGTTAATTTAAGTTAGAATAGGCTAGAATTTTACTTCGATTTACATGTTTTAATTTGCGTTAAGATTTTAGTAATCGTTTTAGTCGTTAAGGTCAAAGTTGAGGTCATATTTGACGATAAAAAGACATAGAATATTATGATCATTTTTATGAAAATTTTGACTGAAAAATAGAGCTTTAAGGGTTAAAACGACGCCCTAAAATCTTTATTTATTAAATTTTTGCAACTGCAGATAGAAACATGCAAACCCAAACAAAATTGTATTCTTGTTCAACCATAAACTAACATTTTACTTAAAAAATGGTATGATAAAGATTAATATTAAATTAGAGTGGTATCATGTGGAATTTTAAAATAACAGTGGCACCAAATGGAAAAGCCAAAAATTCAATGGTACCAAATGGAATATCCCTTTATTTAATAAGCCTTAGAGTTAATTGGTGATCTTATTTGATATGATGCATTTCTGATTGAACTGTTAGTGCTGTAAAAACTAGTTTATTATCATTGTTGCTGCTTAGTGATGTTCAAAGTATTTATTGTTGGAGACATTTGTGTAAGTTTGTTAGTTACTATTTTGAGGAATTTTGAAGAATTGTTTTTTTTTTTTTTTTTATGAATTATGGTTATAAGGCGGGGTAATATCCCTTCTCTCTTCTTTTTTTGAAGAATGGTTTTGAGTTGGTGGATACTTTTGAATTTTATTTATTTTGAGATAAGAACATCCGGTGGGATAGATGTAGTCCCCGGTGAAGATCATGGCAACCACCTAGTTTGCGAACTAGGGGTAAACCTGGGTTAATTGTTGTTGTCCGAGAGGTCAGGGAATTCTGCGTGTTCTATCCAGCATCGTGAGTTTGGTCATTTTTAGACACATGTAGTGGGGAACACAAGACCATATATTGACCTGGAGATTGTGATCTGACAAACCTTAAGAAGTGAATTTTGATTCATTGGCGTTCGGTTTTTGACTCAATAACTTGTTGTACTTTTGTTTCATTATTATTTAAGTATTTTAGAGTTGATCTACTCACTATATCTTGTTTACTTGATGTTAACTATCACTTGTATCACTTGTGAGATTTATGGTTCTGGATGCATGTCATTGCTATCATGATCGTATGTTTTCCTTTCTTATTAATCTATGTCTAAATCTTGTTTTGATTCCTTTTGTTCAGGGAGAACTGCTAATTACTCCCCATTAACTGTGAAATTATTTAATATATCTTTGCAGATGGAAATGACTGCTAGACTTGTGATTGCTAGGGCTAGCAGAGTGTGGGTGGGTAGTGAGAGGAAGCTTCTGGTAGTCTTTTTGGTAGATGAGTTCTATGCAGACAATAGAGAGTGCTATGTTAAGTTAGGTCTCAAAGACATTTATTTTTATTTGAGTTTTAATGGGGGACTTGCATGTCTCGTAGTTTTGGATGATGTTATGTTATGGTTTGGGATGTTCCTTTTTATGAGAATTATAATGTTTTCAAATATTTCTTTTGGAAGCTATGAAACTTTGGTTTGAGGTTGTCTTTAATTATTGTTTTAGAGTAGCGTAACTGTCCTGACGTAATTTTCGCTAACGTCTTTTTAGGAAATCTTGATTAGATATTGTTTAGTATTTTAGTAGTAGAAGGACTGGTTAAGTATCATTATCTACACTCTAGAATACTTAAATAATAATAAAACAGAAGTACATACAACAAGTTATTGAGTCGAAAACCGAACGCCAGTGAATCGCAATTTACTTCCTAAGGTTTGTCAAATAGCAATCTCGAGGTCAGTGTATGGGCTTATGTTCCCCACCGCCTGTGTCTAAGAATGACCAAACTCCCGATGAGGGTAGAACACGCAGAACTCCCTGACCTCTCAGATGACAACAATTAACCCAGGTTTACCCCTAGTTCGCAAACTAGGTGGTTGGCATGATCTTCACCGGAAAGTACATTTATCCCACCGGATGTTCTTATCTCAAAAAAAATAAAATTCAAAAGTATCCACCAACTCAAAACCATTCTTCAAAAAAACAGAGAAGTACCCATGATTCATAAAAAAAAAAAACAATTCTTCAAAATTCCTCAAAATAGTAACTTACAAAGTTACAACAAATGTCTCCAACAATAAATACTTTGAACATCACTAAGCAGCAACAATAATAATAAAATAGTTTTTACAACACTAACAGTTCAATCAGAAATGCATCATATCAAATAAGATCACCAATTAACTCCAAGGCTTATTAAACAAATGAAACGTACACGACTAATTTTTTTTTCATAAACCAAACGTAAACATAATGATACTCAATAATACTCACAGTAACCTACTAAACACCAGCTTCCAAAAACATAAAAGGTCACAAATTATTTCTGATTAACAAGCCCTTAAATAATTAAAAACAATATCCTCAAACTCACAACAAAAACACAATAATGATAATTATTAAACTAATAAGTACGATCAGTAAAATAACAAAAAAATTATAATAAAACCATTGTGGCTCTACTGACATGGTACAAATTTTATGTCTAATTTTCGGACTCTAAAAGTACTTTTGAGCGTTAATTTACAGAATACTCAATAAAGCCAATATAATAATTAAAAAAAAAATAAAATCCCAAAAATTACTTAAAATTAAAATAACATGTATAAACTCACGTTAATACATAATATTCAAAGAAATGAATTTTTCGGCCTCCAAAAATAATTTTCACGATTTATATACTGACAAACACAAAAATGCAAAAATAGTTAAACCAATTAAGTAAACCTGTAAACAGTATGAAAAAAGTATTCCAAAGAATGAAATACATAATACACATATAACATGATTCATGAAAAATGATTTCAGCAATATTAACATTCGTTCAATAATTATTTTGCAAATAAGCCAAAAACGCACAAAATACCAAATAAATTGAATAAATACTAAAACTCAAACGAAAATTGTTTTTCTGTATACAATATTCATACAACATGCATCAAGTATATTCACGTCAAATTTTATCAATAATTTCATTCAAAAGGTTTTTAAAAAAATTCCTAGCGTAATAATCTAATACCGAATAATACCCTAATCACTATTGTTCTAAGATAACTACTAGTTACCTGGATCGTCGGAGGCGAGCTGAATATTACTGGAAAATCTCGTTATAGGTGTGCACCCTTCTCCTTCTTTAATCCCCAAAGCACCACGTACAAGAAAGAGGCAAATAGAACAAGTCACGAATAATTGATGAAGAGTAGAAATGGAAAAATTTGAGAGAATGATGTAGATGATGATGTCCGAATTTTTTTTGAATATGGCAGCAATGGAGTTCTGATTTTTAATCAGATTTTAGAGTGTTTAAAGGATTAAAATAAATGGATTCATTAGGAGAAATGATGAGGGTGTTATGGAGGTTACAAAATACAAAGTGTCATCAAAATAAAAAAAAGAAATGAAAGAAGAAAAACTTCTCCCTTCTCCCTCCACATAGCCGGCTGTCCAAGCCCAACCACACCAAAATAATTTAGGCCCAAGTCATCAAAGATCCAAGCATCAAAAGTCTGTCACGCGATAAATCGATAATTTCCTAAATCGCGCCTAAACTTTGAAAATAATTAATGATGAAAATAATTCTAATAAGTTATATTATAAATATAAATATAATAGACACATTAGCACGTCATAAACATAAAAATAATAATTCGACTCCCAAAATTATAAAAATAAAAATCATTAATTTAGAGAAAATAATAATTTTAGGGAAAACTTTTGCGAAAAAAACTAGGAGCAAAATTATGGGTTGTTGCAGTTAGTCATAAAGGGAAAGTTGTGGATTTCTTTTAAAAAAATTGAGGGGTATATCATGAACCTGAGACTTGCGAGGGTATAAGATACAAAAAAAAAAGGTCGGGGGTATATGGTTAAAACACCGTTCTTAAAAAGTAAAAGGTGATAATGTTTGTTTCGATGGCAAAAACATTAAAATTTAAACTTCCTAGGAATTTACTTTCCACATTTACTTACCTAGGTCCCTCTAAGACTATCCCTTAGGTAAGGGCTAGGTAAATAGAAATTCCAATAGGAATTAACTTTCCATAATTGACCAAATAAGATTATACATTTCCTAGGAGATACAATTTCATGTGAAAACCAACTTCTTAGGAAAAACTACTCCCTACATTGCACCTAACAAGCACTAATTTCATTGCAAAGGACCTAATATATTAATATTACACATCTAAAACTTTCTTCTCTCTCTAAAACGTTGCGAACCCTAACCCAGGAACACAATTCCCCGCCGCCCACTACAGGCTCGCTGGTTGCCACTTGAAACCCGCATCGCTCACTGGTCGCTGGCGAGCCTACTCCTTGTCCCTTCGTCCCTTTGTTAGTCATTCGTCGTCCCCCCCCCCCTTTTAGATCTGCTTTTCCTCCTCCCTTGTTTGATCTGTCGTTCCCCCTCCTGTCCTCCCCTGTAGTTTAGGTTAGTCATCTCCCCTTCCTCGGTTTTCCCCCGCCCTAGTCCCCAGTCACGCCGTCGTCCCCCTCCTTGTCTTTCCTCACTGGTGGCCACTTGAAAGCCGCATCGCTCACTGGTCGCCGGCGAGCCTACTCCTCGTCCCTTTGTTAGTCGTTCGTCGTCCCCCTCCCCTTTTGGATCTGCCATTCCTCCTCCCTTGTTTGATCTATCGTTCCCCCTCCCATCCTCCCTTGCAGCTCAGGTTAGTCCTCTCCCCTTCCGCGGTTTTCCCTGCCCTAGTCCCTAGTCACGCCGTCGTCCACCTCCCCGTCTTTCCCGGTTGTTTAGGTTATCCCTTTCCCCTTCCCCGCTTTCCCCCGCCACGTTTCCCATTATTCGTCGGTCTTAACGTCTCCCATTACCCTAATATTTTTCGTTGGTTATCGAGCGTCTTTCCTTCCCCCCTTCTCATGTTCCTCCTCTTTCCCTGGTTTGTCGTCCTTTTTCTCCAACTTTGTTATTCACCCCTCCCCCCCTCCCCCCTCCCGATCTTCCGTTTGTTACGTGCGTCTATTCTTCACCCCTTCCCCAGCTTCGATGGCATCAAGTATTCCCCTCTCCGTTCCCCTGGTTCAATGTTAGGTGGTTTCTAGGTTTAGACACTCCCTCCCCGTTCCCCGGTTCTCATTTTTCGAGGAGTTTTAGGTCCTAGTTTCCCCTTCCCCGCTCCCCTATTTTAGTGTCAAGGTGGTATCTTAGTCTTCCCTTCCTCGTCCCCTTGTTTTCGGGTCGAGTTTAGTCTTAGTATCCCCTTCCCCATTCCCCGCTAGTGTTCGTTGTTATCAGTTTGGTTAGGTTACCAAGGAAGCATATAGGTACGTGAAGGCTACATGCAGTTTTTGAAAGTAGTTTGGTGTTGTTGCATGCGTGATTTTATGAGTCTGTTGGTTGTTTGTTTAGTTTGTTTCGTTTATGTTATCAGTTTTAGCTTTAGTTTAGGTTTATTTAGTTCCAATTTTGCATCTGTTAGGGTTCGAGTGTTAGGTAAGATGAGAGGTGATTGTCATATTAACTCTATTGTGATTCGATCTTCTGGTTTACAGATTGCCAAGTTGGATCTAGGATCCGTAGTTCGGATGAATTTCTTCGTTATAATTAGCCCCCAGTTCATGTAATTACTTCGCAGTTCAAAAATATATCTTGTGGTAGGCCCTCCAATTTATTTTAGGACAAGTTTCGACCTCCATGCATTTTGAGTTTCAGTCTCGTGAGACTAAACTCAAAAAACCTTCACAGAAGGGTCAAAAGTCACCAAAGGACGTAACTTCGTCGTTACCTCAATCAATATAATCCCAGGAAGCTATTCTCGTTCAAGGACCTTGTGATTTATTGTCTAGCAAATATCGGCGTCTACTAGATGATTTGTGGCAATCAATTTCTAAAGATCATCTTAGTTTCGTCTCTCATGTCAAGTCTCCTTCAAGACATTCAAGCCAACCATACCAACCTTCGCTTGTGACATGTTTAAATTGGAGTGGAATTGTAATAGTTTATTTTTGTTCCATAGAGCAAATGAAGCTCATTTAGGTTTTGTTTGCTTGTTTTCTATGTGATTGTATTAACATTAAGTTATACCTCCTTTTTTAAATTAATGCAAGTTGTCTAATTGTTAAAAAAAAAAAAAGCACTAATTTCACATTATGTTTCAACTGGCTAATTTCGAGCCAAATAACTGGAGTCTTCTTCGATAGACAAACAAAGCTTACACATGTGGTTCATTTCTTGCTATTGAGAAACCCCCCCCCCCTCCCCCAAAATTTACAACACCATCACCATCACCATCACGAGAAACTCAAGCTCATCCATTCATCCTTATCATATCACCAAAAGGGAGGCAATTTTATCTACAGCTTTTTAGCTGATATATGAATACACATACATGTCCAACATGCTTTAGGTTGCTGCAATTAGCACCTGAAGAGGATTACGTCAAGTGTCGCAGGACGTTGGAGGCCGACCACGTCCTATAGTAAATCCTCTTGTTCCATCAGGCATTCGGGGACCAGGAGGTGGTTTAAAGGGCTCAGCCATGCTCGGGTTCCCATGGCCTAACATTATTAAAAGACTCAACGTGTTAGTCATGAGATCCAATCAACATCAAAGACCAAAACATTTCTCATTGCAAGGAACACAAGGTTTAAAAGAGATAAAAGTTTGTGCACACCCATTCCATTGTTGCCACGATATTTTCGTCCCTTAGATTGGTTTCGACCTTTTCGCCCATTTCTTTCCTTGGATGTGTGTTCTCTATCCTGTCAGAAAAGAGAACCACGGTAAATCAGAGATTCTCTTTCAAACTAGAAAACAGGAAAGTACCTTTTCAGGAAAAAGCCAAGCTTGTGAACTATAGTCAATATGTAGGTATGACTTCACATAATGCATAAGGTCTAGGCACTTAACGGCAATATAAGCAAATTGCAAATACCAAATTACATCAACCATAGACGCAATCATATACCTTTCATATATCCAAGATTAAGTATAATCGACCCAATTGATGAAAATTTCATGCAAAGAAGAGAAAATTTCGTGCAAACAAGAGAAAATTTCGTGCAAAGGAGAAAATTTCATATTGTCAAGAAAAGAATGGAGTCAATTTCAAACAGCATCCAGTCACAAACTCAAGAATATACCTTTCATTACGAGAAAAATGAGCCAAAAGAAGGATTGCAAAAATACTTGCCTCATCATCATGTTGCTGACTTGGAGGATTTTTTTCCTCCTCTTTTGCTGAAACAGGCACTCGAGCATGGCTCGCCTTCAAATCGGATCCTCTCCCGGCCTTTCTTCCGAGACCATATGCCTGATACAGAATATGAATTTAGAAGACTTCTCGTCAATAGATATGTAGATGTACATGAAGGCATACCCTTTGCTTCTGAAGAGGTTGAACCCATAAGCCATTTCGCCAGTCTGTTTTATCATTCAACATAGCCACCTACAGAATATAGTAAGTTATTAGAGTACAATATTATATGATAAGTTAGTTATGTTACTAACTGCTGTAGGAAGATCCTGCTACTTACAGCTTTCTCAGCAGCCTCCACTGATTCATACTCCACAAGTGCATACATCTGTAAAGGTACATTAAAAGGCCAGCTGAAAAATACTGAATATTCACAAAGTTCAAAGTTTAAATTTCACAACTATTCGAAGCATATAAATCTCATGAAGCCAAATGACATATACATCAGTACATTGGGGCACACGTACTTGGCTACAGCTCTATCAGGTTCCGACTAGTTCAGGGTCTGTTTTCAGTTTTATCTTCCAAGATGATTTTAAAATACAGAAAAACAACAGGATTTAACAAAACTACTCATTACTTTGAAATTCTATCAAATCAATTTGCTTACAGAGATAACGGGGGAAAAGCAGCAGAACCCCAAAGATTAAGAACTCTGAACTGAAGTTTAACTCTGTACCTTTTTATTTAATGTGTAGTACAACAAATCCTCTATCATATAATCATGTCAAATATCACCAGAAAAGGGCATTATCTCATCAGTGAAATGATAGTATAATTTTAAACAACTAAATTCTATCTATATGCATCCAGAATACAATAGGCTATACAAAATTACAGAAACTTCACGTAATTATAATAAGCACCACTTACAAAATAATTGTGCGATTAGTTCACCTGAAGTAAGGCTTTCTAGTATGACTTTTACTTGCCTTGTTGGGTCTGATTTAAGATAGCTAAACCAGGTTGTAATTGCGATTCCAAACTAAGGTGATCCTATGATTTTTGTCTCTAGTTTCAATAGGTCAGGTTTCATTTGAAGCACTCGAAATGAAGTGAAAAGTAGAGGTCTAATTTGCTCAACTAAAAGTTAAATAGACTTCTACTTCAATCATGGTCTCTCAAGAAAGCAATTTTCCCCCACTCCTCCTTGATACGTAGGAAGTTAGGCAAGGATTAGTTGATTGATCTAAAACTAGGCCACGACGTACATAATGTTTTCATAGCCTGCCAGTTGAGGACAAAACAAACTGAAATTGATGTTACCTAATACTTCCTTTGTTTCTTTTTACTTGCAACAGTTTGACTTTCACGCTTGCCAATGCATAATTTCAACCATCAATAAGTTTAATTACCGATAAATAAAAATTATAAAAAGTATATATTCGGAAAATATACATTCAAACGAATCTAACAAGATCCCACATGAATATGTTTTTCTTCAACTATAAATCACCAAACATAAACTAAGCAGAGTTGGTGAATAGTGTAAAAGTCAAACCGTTGCAAGTAAAAAGAAACGGAGGAAGTATCTATTAAAGCAGGAATGTGCCAAGCATCAAATCATACCTTGCTGGAGACCAGTTTCACAGTGTTGTTTCTCTTCATTAAATCTTCAGTAGCATATGGATCATGTATGGATATATTCTTGATACTATAGAGATAGATAGCATTTAAAAATAAGTTGCAAAAATACACCAGCCAGAAGAAGATGGTAGATTGTAGAACATACAAAAAAACTACCTGCCAGCTAGACCAAAAATTTTCTGGATATTCTGCACTGAGTGGTCTTCAGGTAGATTTGCTACGACGACAGTACAAAGCTGAGAAACAATAATTAATATTCTTCAAACTTTGGATAAAATTAGGAGATATAAATTTCTTCTTGATGAATTACCTCGGGACCTTTGTCCTCCTTTGAAGGAAGAGGATGCAGTCGTTTTACTTTCTTCCCATCCGAGCTTATAACCTACATTAAATAAATAGACTGCAGCTCGTAAACTGGAAGGCATACCCATGAAGCTGTGAAGCCTAACAAAAATTTGCAAGGCGAAAGAACAAAGGAATGCATACCGAAAGGCGTACAGAGTCAGTCATGCATACACGCACAAAACTTAGATATAGAAAGAGACGGGAAAACATCAAGATTTCAAAGTATAAAGAGGACAGCAACTTACAAGCTGCGAAGACTCCTTGAGGGAATCTATGATCAATGAACTGTCTTTTGTAAGCCTTTTCATCTTCCTAAAAGAAGCAATTAATGAAATAGATACTGCAAGAAGCATAAATCCTCTGAGTAACTGCAGTTAATACATCAAAATCAATGGCCTAAGTAATACAAAATGCAAGTTATGTTTTATGTAAGAGAATGCTTGAGTATTGCATAGCTTAGGCATAGAATAACTTAACTGGTTACAGCCAGAAAAAAAATCCAAACTCATAAAACACATACATTATTACTACATGGAGCTCATCATACAAGTATAGAGATAAAATCAGATAGCAGTTTGTTATAGTTCATTCAGACCCAAACCCCAACTTAGAAGCTCGGCGCAGCCACAAATAATTTGGGCGCTCCAGGAAAACATCCAAGTTGGTGGCCTGTCACAAGTACCTGCTTACTCTCATCATTTCATCACCTCTAGCCTTGCACAATTACGCTGTGCACTGACTTAAAAGAGTCCTATTTGTCAAATATTCTACACAGAACTTTATTAGTCTCTTCCATAACCCATAACCAAACCGTGGATTTTAATTTTTAACATCAAGCAAAATAGAACATCATCAGCATATCTAATGAAGCATCAAAATCATGTAATTTAGATCTAAGTGATGAAAAGTGGTAGAGAAAAAAGGGTGTAGGGTCATCATGAGTTTGGGTACTTACCAAACCCTTCTTTGTCCTTCTTCACTTGTTTCATCAAAAACTTGTCATCAGGCAAGTTTTCATCACTGAAGTAATATTCTACCTGCAAAAGCATACACAGAATTTCAGCAAACTGTTAGCAACTTGGCATAATCAATACCATGTGTTGCAGACCATTGAAGAACATAGAATGAAAAATTTCCTGATGCTTATAACCTTCTTGCTCTCCCCTCCAAAGTAATAAAATAAATTAAGGAATAATCTAATGACCATGTGAGTGAAACAAAGGTAGAAGACAAACATCTGTCACCATTTGATAAGCCAACAACATCGATATACTAAGGTTTTGTTTGCTTGAAGGAGAAAATGGTCTCGGTGAAAAATTTCTACGACAAGTAAAGATTCATTAGATTTTCTAGTGTTTGTAACAAGACAAAGGGAAAAAAGAAAAAAAAAATAGCACATGGTAAACAATCATAGATAAAGGCTTAACAGTTGCATGATTTTCAGCATTAGATTTTGAATTAACTTGTCTAGGGAGGAAAGGAGCCCACATAATACAACCACGAGGCATCAACCAACGTGCAAGGTGAGGTATGGAAGCCTGAACCTGACTCTAAAAGAATAAAGCAAACTCTAACCCCCCAGAAGTTTGCATTTCTCCAAACTCAAATGAAGAGACATTTCTTAGCTTTTAGGAAACCATGTTTCACATCAACAAAATGATTCCTCCCATAAACAAACCACAAAGAGAAAAAAAATGCCCCCAACCAAAGACAGCCTTAAGGTAACTAACCTTATAATATAATCTCAAGCATAAAACCTTCCCGAAGTTCTATTATTGTTCACTTGTAAATACAGTAAAAAGGCAATTGATTTAGAGATTTGCCAGCAAAAACCAATTGACATGACGAAGCCATATGTCAGGAAAGAAATAGCTCTTAGAACCCAAAAGGCAATTTCCTTCTTAACCAGTCACAGTCCAACTTGTCCAATTACTAACAAAGATTATATTTCACACATTGTCTTCATATGATGATTGGAAAGCAAGGGAATGGAAAGAATGAGAAGGGCGAAAAGAAATGGAATGAACTAGCATCCTACTGTTGGTTTTAATAAGATAGGAACTACAAAATGATCCCAAATTATTTGACTAGAGAATCTTTAAGGAACACGACGAAAATGAAAGAAATAAGATTTTCATAACATAGTTTTTCCTCTTAATTCAATTTCATTTCCTTCCAATTCCTAAGCTTAAACTAAAACAAAAGGCACAAAATTGACCATCTCCCTTCCATTTTATATCGCACTAATTCCTTTCAACCAAATGGGCTTTCAGTTCGAAACTCCAATGCCAAGGTACCATTCCTTAATTAAAGAGGAAGACCAATTCTAAGTATTAATCGAACATCAAAGCTATATCACAAACACACATGCTACAAATTTATAAAAGAACTAGAATTAGAACATTCTATTCTACCTAGAGCACAGCAACACAAATCAGAACTGTTCTCAATATTTCTTGTTCAGAATTTTTTTTTGGTATATTCAGCAAAAAAAAAAAAAGTATATTTATTACAAAAGCTAGTATATTTATATTTAAAAACATCAGTATATGAAAACCCAACCTACCACCTGATTATACTACTTTTTTCATGATCCGAACAAAAAATGTATAGAATAGTTCTAAAGTGTGCCAAGCTCCGTCCATCGTCGCAAATTTGTTGCTACATTTGCTTTTTCAAGCACTTAATTTACACAATCCATAAGAAACTTCTAACCTGCATCTCTTTTATAATAACGCACAATTAAATATACTAACAGTCAAAGTTGTATAGCTGAGACTGTCAATAAAAGCAAATGTAGCAACAAATTTAAACCTGTAAAATTAAGCTCCAAACCAATCAAGTAAAGACAAAATTAAGCATTTCAAAATGCCACATAAAAATAGTATTAAAAAAAAGCAAGAGAGAATGAGGAAGTAGCCTGCTTGATGATCTTTGCTCGGAGGTCCACGTCAGAGGAAACGGCGGATTCGATGGAGAGGCGAGCGTCGTCATCTGACGGCGGAGGTGAGTGGAGCGCCGGGACTTCATTGACGGGGGATTCAATGGTTGAGATTCCGTCACCGTCACCATCGCCATCCATGGCGGTGAAGAGGGAGGGAGGGAGGAGAGAGAGAGTGAAGGAGAAGAAAAGTAAGAACCCTCCCGCCCGTTTCTTCTTCTTATTATTATTTTCTCTCACTGCGATGGTTGTGCATTTTGTGAGTTAATATAGACACGACTGCTGTTGACGAGAGAGTCACGACATAGGTATCTGTGCTCTGAGTTTGGTTATTTGGTAGCGAACTAGGTTTAGCACCATTACATTACTATGTAGTATTTTTTTTGGGGTGATTGGTTGGGTCTGTTGGATGGAGTTCAATCCAATTCAATATTTGGGCCTCAAAACGGAACAAATTCGGACAGTCTTATTTCCTATATCAGTATATATCCATCTAATCATTCGTGTAACTTTTTAGATCTGTTTGTTAGACTGGGTAACTTAATCGAGATAGGGGTTATATATCATGTGAAAGAGTTTTTATTAGAGACGAGTCTTATTGGATATAATCTTTATTTTTTTATAAGGTAAAGAAAATTAGATTAGTCTCTAAAGAAAGACCAGCCTAAAATCCTTTCAGATGATGGAGATAAGATCTAAATCATGGGCATTAAACGTTAGAGTAGCACATGAATGCGTTCTAAACATTCAAGAATATTATTATTACGCTTTTCCTCCAAGTGAATTGTTGACCCAAAAAAGGAAAATCAATACAGTTTGTATTAAACAATAAATCATAAAAACGTTGAGTTTTTGAAAGTGAGAAAATGGCACCACCACATTGATCATTGCCAGAACTAAGTTCATTAAAGTCTCCCAGAATTATAACAAAGGAAGAAATACCATTGATATAATTATAAATGTCCAACAAAAAATCATTCTTCTCACAAGATTGAGTAGAGGCATAAATAAACACAGCAACAAAAGAAATATTCAAATTTAAGTAATCAATTTGACAAGCAATAAACCAAGCAGGAGACCTTAAAATAGACAAGTTAAAAGGATTATACATATTTTCTATCTATAACAACCATATAAGCCACCAGACATTCCTTGGGTAGGTAGGTAGCCAAAAAACCTAAACCCAATTCTCATAAAACAAGTATTAGAAAGAGGGGAAGGGATTTCGTTTCACAAAGTATCATGATACTAAGTTTATTTAGATTACAAAAGCTTTTCACTTTTTTTAGATCATTTTGCCTCCTACAACCCTGATATTCCGAAAACCTACTGACATTCAATCACCAAAAAACAACATTAATATAGCTAATATTAATCAAGCTTTTGTTTTGTTCAGACCAGAAGAGACAACATCTTCCTCACCAACACCTTTCCTTCGTTCTGCTAAGCTAGAGAAAAAGGAGGGTTCGACAGGATACTTTCGCTCTACACCTAGAGCCTCAATATTCTTAACAATAGAGCTTTCAGAATTAATCGAGTCAAATGAGTGTTCTGTTTGAGAATGGTACTCTTGCCCATACTTACCTTCAACTTTTGATAAAAGAGTAACATTCTCAACTTCAGATCATAGATGGAGTTAGCAATAATATTATGGTCATCACACCCAACTAAATGACCAAATTGATTTGCATTAAAGAATTCACTAGGAAAAACAACTTGTAGCGAAACAAGAGAAAGCATAATGTCACCAGGCTAGGGTAGAGCATGGGACCCTTCACCTAGGGATGTGCACCGGTCCAGGATCGGAACCGGTTGCATCGGTGGACCGAAATCTGAGATTTTCTTGGACCTAGATCGGAATTTTTTGGGCTTTTTTTATTTTACTTAAATATATCTATAAATTTTATACATTAAAAATTAATAATTTTAATAACAATAATCCTAAAAGAATAGATAGTAGGTTTTAAAATTTCTAACTTTTGACCTTTTAATTTTTTTTAACATATAAACTTTTTTTTTTACTAAAATAATAGAAATTCCGGTCCAACCGGTCCGAGCCAGAATTTTCCGGATTTGGACCGGACTGAAATCCTGATATTCGGCGGACCGGAGACCGGAATATCCGGCCAGGTCCAAATTATGGTCCGATCTGGTCCAAATTCCGATCTGAACCGGGTTGTGCACACCCCTACCTACACCATCTCCTCCAACTTGGGGAGAAATATCACCTAGACAAGGCTTAAGCCCAACAACAGCAAAGGGATATGTAGGATTCAAATGCCTCATATCAGAATCATCATCTGAGCTTACATCAGAATAATAGCCAGGCACAATAGACATAAGAGTTATACCTTTTTCTTTCCCATAAGAAACAGGAGCATGAAATTTAAAATTCTTATGACCAACCAAATTTGGCTGTTAATCACAATACCACTAGCAGACTTATTCACATGAGTAGAAGACTTTTTCCCAATAGAAGCAAATTTAGCATGAGAATTTGACTTAGTAGAAAAAGAGAGGAGTTCCTCACCATAGACTTAGGCTTTTCGTGGCCTTGATACATGACAAATCTTGCATATAGGTTAAAGATTGTAACTTAGGTCTACTTCTATGTTTAGGACTCTTGAGGAGATATATCTTAAATGTCTTTTGAGGAAAAATCAATAAAGGGCACAACTAATTATAATATGTTCTCCAGCACCACAAAAGGAACATCTAGAAGAAAAAGTCCTCATATACTAAACATTATAACGACACATTTCTCCCCTTGCTCTTTCGATTTCAGCATACTCAAGCAATGATTCAATAATATCCACACCCATACAAGCTTAGCAAAACTTATTTTATTTCTTAACAAGAACGAGACTTAAGATTAACCAATGAACTAACATTGTTAACAACAAGTAAATTAGCCACATATTCAAAATTAAGCAACTTAGTGGGGGAATCTAGGTATATGAACCTAAAGATCCACCCACCTAATTATTTCTTCCAAATAAGGGTCAAAATATGAGAGCCAAGGTTGTATAACAAACAACTCCTCTTGAATATGCCATGGTCTTTCATACCACACAAGAAAATATCATTTCAGGATCCAATGATTACCCATCTCTAAATATTTCGCCCTTAAATCCAAATTTTCACCAAGAACCTTAGCTACCAAGCATCTCTTTGAGAGCTCATCAATTTATTTCTTCACTTGATCAGGCTCATCAAGAATCCCTACTTAAAGGGAATACAACCACATTAGGGGGTCATGAAAAAGATGCTTCAGAGGATTAGCCACATAGGCAGAACACTATACTACATGAGTGGAAGCTCTAGTATTAGGAAAGGCACTAGAAGTTCCACCCAAAGGAGGACGTTGAGAGCAACTGACATTTGTGTATGAGGGAATAGAATCCATAGACACAGAACACTCACACAAATTTGGAGAAAAGCTCTTAACCAAAAGAAGCAAATAAACAAAGATTTTGGTAATTTTGCCAACAACAGTTACCAGATGAACCTTCTATAGCAAAAATGTTTGCACGATCATAAGACTGAAACTCCCTCAACATGAGTGAAAATTGTTACTTACCATCGCATTCAATGCTAGGGTTTTCTTGAAGCCATAATTTCTAGTCAAACGCACAAAAGCACACCAAATTAAGATAGATAAAAGGACTGGAACTCTAAGAAGAGTGAGTGACTGAATGAAAAAATCATAATACACTCCAAACACACTCTCTCACTCGGAATAGCATTAATTGAAGAAAGAGATAGCAAGGATTGAAAACCCCCAAATTCGAAATGAAACCCTAATAATGTTGGGTAAAATTGGAATGATAACTTATGTAGGGAGAAAAGTACATTATCACTGAGCTACAAAACAACGATTTATCTTTGAAAAGATAAATTATTAGCTTTAGTGACAACTAACAATAGAATTGCAGGCTATAACTAGCTCATCACTAAAGACAAACTGGAGCGATGAGCCTATTAAAATTAGGCTTAGAGAGATAAATGCAAATTGACATGCAATAAACCAACTACCAGTTGGCTTGTAATTGGAAAATTAGGCTTATACGGAATTGTGATTAAGGATCTGGAGAGAATTTAAGAAGAATGGCTCAGAGTCAATAGACTTTTGCGCTAGGGTTTCATCGGGGAAAAAGGGGGGTTTTGTATGCTTTCTCTTTTTCTCTTTCTCTTTCTAGCTTTCTCTCTCATCTTATTTTTACCTATGCCATTGGACATAGTATCTATTGAACATGCTCAATATGTGGTTAAATTGATACATGATCAACAATATTGGAAAGTAATTTAGTAATAATATAAAAAACATATTGTATTCACATGTACTCACTTTTGAGTTTTGTCTTTTTCCTTTTTCATACTTCCTTGCTTGAACTCAATATGGGAGGGTTGTTGAGTATAGGTTATTGAACCCATAACCTCAGGTATCAAAACGCATCAACACTTACATAGACATATACACAACAAGAACTAATCTACAAAATATAGTTTGCAACTTACAATGAGCACCTCTATAATGAGTTTAGTTCATTTTGTAACCTTAATTGCAGCAGCATCATATGCAAACAACCCCAAACTTGCCTCATGTCCATGTTTATCGTCTAGAAGGAACTCAACAAGATCCTACATAGATAAATACACAACAAGAACTAATCTACAAAATATAGTTTGCAACTTACAATGAGCACCTCTACAATGAGTTTAGTTCATTTTGTAACCTTAATTGTAGCAACATCACAATATAAACAACCCCAAACTTGCCTCATCTCCATATTTGTCGTGTAGAAGAAAACCAAATAGATCCGCACGCTCTATCCATGTCCTATTTTTTTTGAACCCACATGATAGACTCCGCTCTCAACTAGCTCTCTGTATTCGGAATTATTGTATTTAAAAAAAAAGTTGTGAAGAATAAAAGAAGAACTAACTCACCAACGATACTAATTTTGTTTCATGCCTAGATGCAGGATCTACAACTCTAGCACTGCTTTTCGGAAGTGATGCAGTAGAAGTTACTTGAGAAGCGAGGGAGTTAATGAGGAGGAGTCACCTCATATTCATGAAGTAAATAAAAGACTAATTGTGATATTCACCACTAACTTAATCTAACACACTCAAGATCTAATGATCAGTACTCATCATACAAAAAATTTGCATCAAGATTAAAAGAAGTAATGAGCAAGAGAAAAGGAACTAACCTAATTAATAATAACAGTCACATTGATGAAGTCCTACAAGGTATGATCCAAGGACGGAACATGTTAGCAATAATTGTCCAATTAAAGTCCTCAATACCCGTTTAAGATAGATATAGATGAAATAGAACAATTTGAACTTTAAAGATCACATCACAAATAATATTCGACAGAAGGGTAACATTAAAGTAAAGTAGCAGCAACAATCACCAGCCTAAGCTATCAATTGTTTTCCAATATGTCTTTAGTTTGTTATGAGACCTCTATGAGTGCGATAAATAGTTAACAACAACAATTTCATCACTGAACAATGTTTCAGAGGCCAAAAGAAAACATAAATAAGCATTGCAAGTGATGTCTTTCATAATCAAACACCAACTCACCAGCCTAAGCTACCAATTTGCACAAGGTATGCAAGCAAAGATGCTTTCTCAAGTAAACAAAATGAGACATGAATTAGGTTGAGTAATAATTCAGTGAAAAAGCTTTCAAGGAACGGAGGGATAGCTCCTCCTCAAAGAAAAACGATGTAACCTGAATTATGTGCTTGGCTCAAATGCATTGAATTAGAATTCAGAAATCCACACCCAGGTTTAATGCCAACTAAAATTAAGACAAAATTAAGTTAGTTTACTCAGTTCAAAGCATGGAAAATGATCTAAACTGTACAAATTGTAGATTAGGTATGGTGAGTTATACTACCATTTATCCTATAAGCTATATATGCACTATCTGCAAAGTAAGTGAAGCATTCTATACAAAATCTGCACCACTCTTTTTACCACTTTGCAAGTATTCCTTTGAAATTTCATCATGTCTAAAACATATGGTATTACAATCTGAATTCTTCCCGCGCATAGTTGCAGAAAACTAGAAGTCGCAGTAGATAGTTGTTGGTTCTTCTGATGTCTGTTGTAGATCATCGAGAATTCTTCTAAGCCATACTGCTTCACATGCTGCACTTGTTGCTGCTACGTACTCTGCTTCTACTGATGATAGAGCTACTGTAGCTTGTTTATTTGATGACCAAGAAATAACCTTGGTTCCCAGCTGGAAGACGTAGCCACTTGTACTATTCCGATCGTCCGTGCTTTCGGCCTAATTGCTGTCTGTATATCCTGTAAGCTTGTGATTTTCCTCTGTCTCGTACAGAATTCCATAACTTTTTGTTCCCTTGACATACCTGAGAATCCTTTTTGCTGCTGCCAGGTGAGCTTTACTTGGCTCACTCATGAACCTTGACACAATGCTTACATAATGAACTATGTTTGGTCTCGTGTGTGTGAGATATATGAGAGAGCCGACCAGACTTCGATATATTGATGCATCGACCTTCTCTTTGCCATCATTCTTGGATAGCTTTTCATTAAGTGCCATTGGTGTAGCCAATGGCTTGCATTCACTCATGTTGAACTTTTTAAGTAAGCCGTCTGCATATTTCTCTTGTGAGAGAAATATTCTTCCTGGGCTTTGCTTGACTTGCATGCCAAGGAAATATTTCATGGCTCCAAGGTCGGTCATTTCATATTCCGAAATCATTGCCTTCTTAAATTCCTTAATCATTTCTGAATTAGTGCCTGTGTAGATTAGATCATCTACATAGAGACACAACATGAGAAAATCTTGTGATCCTTGGTCTTTGATATATAGTGATGGCTCATTTGGGCTTTTTATAAACCCATTTTGAAGTAGGTGGCCATCTATTTTGCTATTCCAGGCCCTGGGTGCTTGTTCAAGCCCATAAAGAGCTTTACGAAGGCGGTATACTTTGTCTTCTTTGCCTTCGTTGAGATACCCTTGCGGTCGCTCAACATATACTTCTTCTTCGAGCTCCCCATTTAGAAATGCTGACTTGACATCTAATTGAAAGACTGGTAATTTAAGTTGAGCAGCAAGAGCAAGGACTGACCTGATAGTCTCCATGCGGACAACGGGAGCATATGTCTCGTTAAAGTCAATCCCTGGTTGTTGAGAGTAACCTTTTGCAACGAGACGTGCCTTGTACTTCTGGATGAAGCCATCTTCGTTATATTTGACCTTGTAGACCCATTTGAGACCGATGCCTTCTTTGTCTTCAGGTTCCTCAACAAGCTCCCATGTGTTGTTTTTCTCGATCATCTTGATTTCTTCATTCATGGCCTCGATCCATTTCTCTTCTCGTGATGCTTCTTGAAAGCTTTGTGGTTCGCTTGTGAAGAGAGCCATGATAGCTTGATTGCACTGAAAATCCTTCAAGTAGCTTGGTGGATTAAATCATTTGGTTGTTCATAACCATTATGTACTAACTCCCACAAATGTTGTTATTTTTCTCCCTTAAATGTGGGTACCCAATTTACTTGAGGGTAGTTAAATGTGTTTGAGGTTGAAGTATTTGGGGAAGTCATTTTAATTTTTGTGGTGTTTGTTTGTTTTAAGGGAGTTGGATTATTTTGTGTTTAATTGTTGAAGGCTTTGGATTATAGTGGCTCTGATACCACTGATGGTTTTATGTTTGAAGCGGAAGTTAGTGGGTTTTATATTGTAGACAAAGTTTATTATGGAGATGGTTATTTGAGTGATGTGGCTAGAGCATTTAGGTTGAAGACAAAATGGTTTTTTTATTTCTTCATTCATTCTTGTAGGATACAAGTGTCTTATATACTACATTATGTCGGCAATGTCAACCGACTTTAGATAGCTCTAGACTTTTCTTTTAGAGTCTTCATTGACATTCATTCCTAGGATATTCTAGATTACTATGATGTTTCTAAGTAGAATTTTCTAGTTACATTAGATTTTTATATTCTAGATTTTTCATCATCTTCCTAGATTTTCTAGATTAGTTTTTAACAGTATTTTGCTTAAACTGCATAGAACTATGATCTGTTTTGACAAATCGAGGAGAAGCTGTTGGTATAGGCCTGCAAATTTTACTTACAAGATTAGAAGAAGACTTTATAGAAAGAAAATTGTTGTAGATGATATCTCTCCTTTGAGATGTATTTCACCCTGGCGTGTACTATCTGGGGCTTGATTCCCTCTTGCTCACTTTGCCTTATTGCTATATGTCTCTCATATATTATTTGCTCGTCTTTGTCCTGAGTGGTTGGAGAACTCCATGGTGATCTGTATTTGGTTGCTTGCAGGGTGGTAGTAAACTATGACTTTCCTACAAGAATTGAGGACTACGTTCACAGAATTGGAAGAACTGTGATGTAGGCTTTCATCAGACAAGTTTCTACTCTCAAGATTGGAGTGTGGTTGCTAGAATGCTAGTTCTTGTTTGCTTGCTTACAAGATTTATTTTTTATGTTAGGTGGAATCTAAAAGATAACTAGAAAGACTCTAGTTGAAGTTCCTAATTAGATAGTTTTTTTTGTTATATTTGTATAAAAACATGATTTGCAATGGAAAATCATACTTATATATATATAAAACTGTTTGGAGATCATTTTGGACTAAAAATGCAAAAAAAAAAAGAAAAAAAAATTTGTTTTTAGGGTCACAAGGGCCACGATTTTCATGAAAACCGCAACCCTTAATTTGTAAAAAGGGTTGCGGTTTGGGCCCAAACCGCAACCCTTCATTTTTGCCGAAGGGCTGCTACGGCAGGGGCTGCGAGTCAAATGCGCAGCCCTTAGGGCCATTTTAACTGCAACCCTTCCTTATTTTTCCACTAGTGATGCTCTACGTACAAACGTGTGCACCATCTCAACTTTGGTCTTTAACCCAAACTTTTGCCAAAATTGGATCAGAAATTGTTTAGTGTGTTCTTCGTGTCTTTTTAAAAATCAACAGGAGGAAATCTTATGACAATTTCTTTCGTCTAGCAATCCTTGTTTTACCCTCAAATTAATTAAGCAAAAAGCTTTTGCGAAATTGAAAATCCCCAACCCCCAATTGGAAACAAAAATAACAAAGCAATTAAGAAATGAAGCGAGAGAAAATGTATGAATTCTTGAAGAAATGAAACCAAATAATAGGAGTGTAGGATTTAAGAATAGTATTTATTTGTACTCGTATATGTCAGGAAACACATCAACAAAACACAAAACTTATTGCAGTGGAGAGATAATGTGTGATAAGCGAATGAATTACAAGTAAACCATTAGTGGTATCAATTTTGGTGAGCTATTACTTTGATTAGAGGTCCATTAAAGCAATATCACTAATTGAAGTAGCGGTATATCTTAACTAACCGCTATTTTTGTTAGCGGTTTTGTTCAATACTAAAAAGAAATAGAAAAAATCCACTTTCTGTCCTATGTGGACGTTATCTAGGGAATTAATTTTGAAAATGGTATAAAGAGAGAAATAATTTTGTTATTAGAATTAGCTGGGGGGAAAATTCGCATATTTTTGGAAGAAAGTATAATTGTATTTGAAATATTTATTTATTTTCATATTTTTGCATTTATGACCTTAATTTTTAAACAATGTTTTAGGTTGTAATATTTTGAACATAGAATTTTTTTAAATACGATATTGCTAAAGGGTGTCCGGGATGCTGATAAGAAACTTATTTTAATACAAAAAACATTTTGTGAGAATGATTTATAAATATAAGTTTGTTATACAGTGTCCCAAAACACTCGTTAGCATTTGCCAATATTGAGACAAAGTTTATTTACAGTGCCCTCGATTTAAAAATTCTGGATCCGCCACTGGTTGTGGGCCCATGTGGGAATTTTGGTGAACAATTTCTATACTCTTCTCTAAAAAAAACTATCCTTATTTTAAGTGGGACCTACTCATATTGGCTAACCATTGGGGGAGTTTTGGCTTAAAGTGGAGTTAGCTATAAAAATCTATGTGGCACTCTAAGGCAATTATCATTTTGCTCTATCATTGAAGTTGCTCTAAAAAGACAAACAGAGGTGAGAGAATGTTTAAGAGGGAAAAAGAGAATTTTTGGGGTTTTGGATCTGAACAATTTCAGATTACCAAGCAGACCAATAAACAAGGATTTACTAGCTTTGAATTCATGAATTATTTTGATTAAAACTAGGCAATTGACAGAGAAAGTATCACCCCATACCCGGTATGGGGAGGTAGTTGCCCATACCGGGGGTCATTTTGTAGTTTTGCTGAAAAGTAAGTGCAAAATGGTAATTTTGACTGCAATTTTTAATATAAAAAATTAAACAACTGTCTAACTTGTTCTTTCCCCTTTCTCTCTCCTCTTTCATTTTTCACTTCACTATCAATATTTCTCATTCATCCTCTTTGATGGTGATGATTGTAAACACCACCACCGACATATCTGCAAACTGTTTTGAAATAAACAAGGATCTTAGAAATTCAATTTTGAAATAAAAAACCACCACCACCCAGATTCTTGTCGATTGATGAAGAATCGCTGATGGAGATACTGTTTGATGGTGATGATGAACTGTGATGATGTTGTCTTATGTTGATGATGAACAATTGTCGATTGATGATGATGAGGATACTTGATGATGATGATTTTTGATAAACCATTGAGGATGATGATGATTCTTGATAAACCATTGAGGATGATGATGATGAGATGGTGCCACAGATTAGTTTTAGGATTTTGTGGGATGGAAGTGAAAAAGAAATAGGAGAGAATGGGGTTCTCTAATTTGGTGTTGGTGCCTTGGTGGTGTGGTGTCTAGTGGGTTAGAAGGGGGTTATTATTATTATTATTATTATTATTATTATTATTATTATTATTATTATTATTATTATTATTATTATTATTATTATTATTATTATTATAAATAGTAAAACAAATCAATTAAGATCAATGTCTTTAATTGTCATTTCACACCCTAAAATACTTATCAACTTTTATCAAACAGCTAAGTGTTACCAAACACATTTATATAAACAGCAGTCAAATCCGTAGTAAAATCCACTAAATAATCCGTAGAGGTATATTAATTGGTCAACAGGGTGGACTCCAAAGTGCTGATCAAGAGTTGCCATTTATAATAGAGATTATAAAACTGTTCTTGAATTTAACACGATAAACCCAATAATAGTTTTATAATTAGTAGATAAGAAGTAACAGTTATATAATTAGTAGATAAGAAGTAACAATTGTTAGATAAAAAGTAACAATTAGTAGCTAATAAGTAATAAGTAATAATGAGTAGCTAATACTTCCTCCATTTTTTTAATTGTTACATTTCCTTAAATATTCTTTTATTTTTAATTGTTACATTGTTTAAACTTTTATTAGTTGGGGTACTTAGCCCACCAAAAAGTAATATCTCTTTTAGTTATTAGTCAATGTCTAAATTGTTGTGCATACAACAATGTAACAATTGAAAAAAAAGGGGGGAGTAAATAACAACTATTATCTCATTACTCTAATTGTTATAAAAAGACTCAAATCAAAGAAACATTATCTCATTACTCCAATTGTTATAAAAAGACCTAAATCAAAAAAAAAATATTACTACATTACTTGGCATTTCTTTATTCTAATAATAAACCGTGAAAGGAGTAATATGATTATTCAAGTTAAGCCTTCAAAGGAATAATATGTTATTACTCAAGTTAATTAATTAATTAAAATAAGTCATTCAAAGAAATAAGGATTCATATTACTTAGTTAAGTCGTGAAAAAACTGTAGTTTAATAGTAATCCAATTAATATGTAATAAACAATACATGTAAGAGTGTTATAACCATTTTTGTTAAAGTCCCCATCCAGATTTTATACAATCCTATGATTTTACGATCTTATGATTTTACGTTCCGATTCTATGTTCTGGAAGGATCTTTTCGATCCCGATCTAAAAAAATATGTTCACTTTTTTAAATTCTTAAGAATCATACAATGTATGTCATAATTCATATCAGAGCGGGGTGAAATTATATCCATCATTGATTGAATCATATCATATTTTAGTCAATCATATTATGTTTTCTTATTTTCATAAGCAATCACTGGTTCAACCATTTGGGAAGTGGTGAGTATGCATGCTTTTATTGTCTTCTAATATTTGTTTTGGTCACTAGAGTTGTTTTTAAATATTGAGATTGTAGCTTATTTTTCAAGATTTGGACTTATTGTCTTCTAATATTTGTTTTGGTCACTAGAGTTCAGTAAGGTTTTTATACGAATTCCTCAATCTGTCATAAGGTACTTAACTCTTGTTTTGATTCACTCATAATGTGATATTTTTCACTCGCTTGTGATAAGATTCAATCGTTTTTTGGATATTGATATGATACATTTAGTAAACTTGTAGTTCACTAAATATTTTTTTAAAAAAAGATCCCTCAATTTGTGATATGATTCACTAAATGTAAGATATGATTCACTCAATCTGTGACATAATTCAACCACTTTTTGATATGATTCCATCAACTTGTGATATGATAATATTGTGATTTACTAATTTTTTTTTTATAAAGGCTCCAATTAGTGACGCGATTCACTTACAATCTCATATAAATTTCATGCTATGATATGACTAAGTCAGCTTGTGATATGTGTAATTGAAATTTTGATAGGACTCACTCGCTTTATTATATGAAGGGATCTTATTCTACTCAATTACTAATCTGATTCGCTTAATATATTATATGGTAATTATTAGTTTATTAAACTAGTAGCTAAGACGTGTTTCTCTTAATTGCTAAGGTAACTAATAAGTAATACCTTAAGTATTTTAACTCATATCACTCATATTAAACTCATATGAAAAAAAGAATTAACAATTAATTACTAATAAGTAACAATTAGTAGCTAATAAGTAAGAATTATTAGCTAACAAGTAACAATTAGTTGCTAATAAGTAACAATTAGTAGCTAACAAGTAATAGTTAGTTGCTAATACGTAACAATTTAGTAGCTAACAAATAATAATTAGCTGCTAATACAATTAGTAGCTAACAAATAATAATTAGCTGATAATACGTAACAATTAGTAGCTAACAAGTAACAACTAGTAGCTAACAAGTAACAATTAGTTGCTAATACGTAACAATTAGTTGATAGGAAGTGTTTCATGTCGTTGTAAAGGTAGCTAATGCATATCAGTAACAACCATACAATGCCTATCATAACTCATATCATAGTGAGGTGAAATTATATCCATCATTAATTGAATTATATCATAACATCATTCAATCGTATATATTATGTTTTTACTTATTTTGAACATTTATAATAAGATAAATAAATGTAACTATTACAAAAGTATAAATAAATATAATAAATAAGCGCATAAATATTACTACGAGTTTACGATTATTCTTTAGTGCATCTTAAGTTTTTTTTTTTATCGAATACGAGTTTACGATAACTTTTGTAACTTAAAAAATGAACTTTGAATATAATAAACATGTTATTGCATACAATTAATTAGAGATTATTAGTTATGTGGTATTTTCATATCAGTTGGCATGTGAATCATGCCCCATATTTGATTAATCATATCAAATGTTTGATGAATCATATCATAACATAAAATACGCAAAGATATATTCAATATTGTCTGATCATTGACAATTTACAAAATCGAGTACTTCATTGTACTAGAGTATAGCAAATCGAGTACTTCATTGACAATTTACAAAACTGAATACTTCATTGACAATTTACAAAACCGAATACTTCATTGACAATTTACAAAATCAAGTATTTCATTGACAATTTACAAAAACGAGTACTTCATTGTACCAAAAGAACTTTGATCACCAAAATATATTAACTTCCAACCACACTTCATTATTTACAATTACATTTCAAAAAATTACTATACAACTTTTGAAATCATACAACATTTACCTTATTATCCACTCTTTTCGAACTTTTTCTTTTCCTCTTATTTCCATTTCTCACTTCGTCATCCTGTCATGTTCATCAATTTAAGTAACAACAATAATAAGTAACAACAATAATAACACCCAACAACAATAGCGACACCCGTCAAATTCAGTCATTTACCTCCAAACATTCAGCTTCTTCCTCATACTCATCTCTTAATACCTCAGCATCCATCTAAAAGCAAAATGTACACATACATTGAAATTGTCTTATTTTCTACTTCTCAATCGACATGTTCATATACTAACCAATAACATTGCAATAATACAATAACAATATTAAAAGGATACATATTAAACGCTATTTACCAACATTATTTGCATACTGTTTTCTGCTAAATACATATTCTGCCAATATGAAGATCAATTTGTAAAATACAATCCATAACCATTTTTCTGCCAACAATTTTATATTATGCCAATAACTGTTTTTATATGAATAAATACACATAAATCAATTGAACATAACTAATTTATTAACGAATTACTCTCATAAATCAAAAAAATTTGATCTCACACATAACTAAAACACCAAAGATGATTAAGTCTCTCAATTGCCTTAAATTTCCCCAAACATCAGCACATTACCCTAATTTCGCAATACTCATGGATTTCTCCAATTCCAATTCCTATATAGACCTATAACCTTCTCTGCCACACGATTTATATACTTCCTCCTCTTACTTCTACAACATTATTCAAGTCACCCTAACCAACAGAGGAACACATTCATGAACTCAACATACAAATGCTAATATTCTAAGTTACTAACATTAGATAACATGTCGTAGCTATGCTCACTCAACTGTGCCGTATCATTGCCCTACTACATTGTAGTTCAAATTGCCAATTCACATTTCAGTCTAACTCATAAAATGACGAAGATTTCAAATGACCCAATAAATCTTGCAACCACACAGCAACACTATACAAAAAAAAACACACTTTTTAAACATAACCCTAAATTGTGACATTTACTTTTCTAAACCACCTATATTACTACTATTTTACATCTATAGCAAATCTACTATTCGCAAAATTCCAACAGTTTCTAAATTTTCAAGACACAATTCAAACTTCATACAATTCAATGCAACTTAGAAAAACTAATTTCCAACTCCAACTCTAGTAAATCAATATAATTATACGAATTTCTTACACAGTAAACCTTTTTATTTCTATAAATCAAAACAATTTCAAGCACTTACATACCAGCCCAAATTTGAAACTCGAAATTTACTATGGATCTTCCAACTCGTGAAACTACCGCTTAATCACCTGAAATTCCTCATTGTAATTAAACCAAATTCTGACAAATTCAATGTTTCAAACTAAATTTCACCAATTCATTAAATACAAAATTATTTGCTTCAATTCAGCAACATACCTATTACCTGATCCGATTTTCAAAACAACAAAGGATAGAGGAGGAGGAGAGTTGTAGAAATGGGAGATTTTCAAAACAATAAAGGACAGAGGAGAAGGAGAGCTGTAGAAATGATTGTCTTTTTTTTCATCTTCAAAATGGTCCTTACTAACCTTGTATTGCTTTTTTGCTTAAAATTACCATTTTGCCCTGGTATGGGTAACTGCCGCCCCATACCGAGTATGGGTGTATCACGACTCGCAATTGACAACTCAAGATCTTTGGAATTTACTGACTTTTGATTTCGAAGACATGAATAAGAATGTAGCTTGATATGGCTTGTTCTAAACTAAGTCACAAAGAGAGACCATTAATTTGAGTGTCTTCTCTATATTTTTTTAACACAAACAAAAATTATTTTTGGATTTTACTTTTCATAAAGCATTATAAAAAATAATTTTTTATTATTTAAATTTTCTTAATAAGTTTTGGAATCAAATTAACAGGGTTGTTCCGCACATTTTATAGGCATGAGGCGAAACTAAATCTGAGGCCTCTTATATATGCTGGCAGAGCAAATTTTCTGCCACTAATAGTAATTACTTTGACACTTACACGGCAAAATAAGTACACTATGTTTTCCTTAAGCACACATCAAAATAAATAGTAAAAGTTATGTATATATCTAAATAGTATTAAAGTCAAAATGGGATATATGTAAAAATAAATAACGGGAACATTGAAAATGAATTACTTCCTTCGTCTAAAATCACTTCTTATACCTATTAAGATACATAACTTTAAATGATTAATTAATATCAATTGTTATTTTATTAAAGAAAAGGTAGATATGATACGAGGTAGCAAAGTGATTATTTTACTTGGAGGAGAGAGAATGGTGGTTCATGTTTGTTGAGAAAAAAAATGATTAAAGTAACAATGGGTTGTATCCAAAAATAAAATCGCAAACGTAAGTACGACTAATAAAAATAAAAAGTATAATAAGTATTGTGGGATAGAGGGTATAAAAAAAATATAGATAAAAAAATGTAAAAAGAAGTTTAATGTAGAAAAGCAAATCATTGCCAAAAAAAAATAAAAAGCAAACCATAGCCAAAAAAAATTAAAAAAGAAATTTCTATCCTTAGGGGATTCAAACCCATCTCTTCTACACTAGCAAGTATAAAGCAAATCATCAAATCAGACATCATTTTGTTGAGTATGGTTGTTGTCTTTTCCATTTGTAACAAGCATTAAATCAAAACTGAGCCCTTATATTGATGGGCCCTAGACGGTTGCCCTTTAAAACAACCCCCAAGGTCGGGCTTGCAAATTAATTATTAATTGTTAAATAAATTTCCATTGAAATTTCAAGCGAATTATTAGAAACTCAATTGGAATGATTTAGGAATACAGGGTTTGGCAATCATCAAATACGAGAAGAAATGAAATAGGAGGTGGGGGTGGACATAGTGGTGTTGTTATAGGTGGTGGTTGGTAGAGAGAGAAATGAAATAGGAGTTGAAGCGTTGGCAATTATCAAATTCCAATTTTTCACAAACTACGAGGATATAATGTGCAATTTTTTTAAAAAAACTCTTTAGGTACTAGGTGAAAAATCCATTTTTATTTTACTTTGTTTCGAGCTTAATGGCATGTGCAACAAAAGCTAATTTCAAGGCCTACCAAAGTATTTATAGTGAATGATCCAAATAATTATCAATAAAATAAAATTTGAGATTTCAAAGGACATACCATATAATATCAAGTGAGTGAACATATTTTAAGTATGTATGAGCATTGTTTTCCTCAACCTTATAGGATTTCAAGCCGAATGAATTCGTTTTTTAAGGTTCGAGTTATGTCAGATTGGTTTTAAGTCGTGCTTTTCCTTTTTTGAGGTTTGCGATTTCATTAATGTCATACTAAGTCTATACAAAGCAATTTCGATCTAAATAGATAAAGAGGGTTATAGTTTCTTCGCCGAACTTTTCTATCGGAACATGAGACCAAAAGTAGACATAGTATAAACATGAAAAGTCAAGGACAACAATTTAATAAAATGGTTTGTATTAACTAGTAATCAATGATCCTATCGGAACATGAGACCAAAAGTAGACATAGTATATACTTTACATATATCTTTTTGGAACACCTAGAAATATCACTAGAGTCTACTACAAACTCTCTAAACTAGGGTGAAATATTATTTTAGAAATATCAGTTTTTGATTTGACTTGTTGCTATCTATGTCACCCGTCTAACAAATCTGTCGCAGAAGCAATCAACTTGTAACAGCGGATATGGTTGAAAAATGAGTATAATTTCGCGTAAGTGCAAATGATACACCTTTCTCCAAATACTCAACACCTCGATTGGAATATATACTAAGTTTAGAAAATGGTCATTAAGTTCCAATAACTTATAATAAATTCCTATAAGTCTAGACAAATTCTAAAAAAGGTTCAAAAAAGTCTCAATAAACTTCAATAAATTTGAATAAGTTTAAGATAAATAAGGTAAATATAACTAACCCACAATCATTGCGTAAGTCAAATACATAAGTGGTTCAATCAAATAGACAAAGTGAATTCGATCTAAATTAGAGTTAAATATTATATCTTAGAAAACATCAAGCTTTTATTTAACTCGTTGCATGAATCTATGTCACCTGTCTAACAAAACTAATGAAAGGGTAATCAAGTCGCAATTGTTGTTATGGCTGACAAGCAATTATAATCCCGCATGTAAGTGCAAAAGCTATACCATTCTTTAGGTACTCAATGCCTCGATGTCAATAATAAGCTTAGAAAAGTGCCATTAAGTTCCAATAACTTTTTTATTTATTAGGAAAGATAATTGGTTTGAATACCAATACTACTATTAGGCTACTAGCATGTATGACACACCAGCTGGGTATAAGGTTAAATAATCCAAAAGTAATAAATGTCCCAACATATTATTGGGATAAGGATTCGAAATCCTAGCAATTAGGGGTGATAATGAGCCTGACAAGCTCACGAGCAGCTCGGCTCGATCAAAGCTCAGCTCGTTGAAGCTCGGCTCGAACTCGGGCTCGGCTTGAGACTTAAACGAGCCGAGCCGAGCTAGGCAAAGCTCGACTCGTAAATCTCGTGAACAACTTGATTATTATTTTGTACCAAAAAAATTTTATATTAAAAAAATATTTTACATTAAAAAAATATGATACAAATTTATATTTTAATTTAGATTACAAATTATATATTTTAATTTGTGATCCAACTTCACCTCTACTCCACTAGGCACTAATGTCCCCACATTGGTTAAGAAAACAAGGATCAACCTTATTTTCTTTATAAATAGCTACTACTCTTTACTTCAACTTAAAGTTTAATTTTGTATCTCCTTGGTTGGAAAACAAAAACTATACTTTATTTTCTTCACAAAGGGAATGAAGTATATTTTTAAATATTTGATTATTTAATACTTAAAATATTTTATAATTGTTTATTTAAATGCCCTTAAGAGTGTTAATGGTACAAATATGATTTTTTTTTCATAAAACATGAAGTCCTACATTGAATTTTAACAATGCTAGGAGAGATTCCAAGTTATAAAAGCATATGTAGGATGAGTTTGTTTATCTTAAACAAAACATGGAGTCTTACATTGAAATCTTAGCTAGGAAACCATGTTATAAAAGCATGGGTATAATGAGTTTTTTTTTCTATAACAAAACATGAGTCCCACATTGGAATTTTAGCAATGCTAAGAGGGATTTCAAGTTATAAAAGCATGTGTAGAATGAGTTTGTTTATCTTAAACAAAACATGGAGTCTCACATTGAAATCTTAACAATATTAAGAGGGAAACGAAGTTGTAAAACATGAGTATAATGAGTTTGTTTTTATTTAACAAACCATGGAGTCCCACATTGAAATCTCAGAAATGCTAAGAGCGAGAGAAACCAAGTTATAAAAGCATATGATGGGTGAGTGAACAAGCTCACCTACTTTGTACTTGAGCCACCACCTCTCCCTCAAGTTTCAATAACTTATACTCTCTATGTTTCTTTTTAATAGTTACATTTTACATTTTCACGTTTACCAATGCAAATGTTTGAATATTAATATCTCTAAATTTGCCTTTTTAAGAAATTATAGAAATTTGATATTCCAAAAGTATATAACGAGAAGAATCAAACAAGATCCCCCATGAATCACAAATGATAAAGAAATATAAATTTATGAATAATGTTAAAACTTAAAAAATTTAAGGGAGTACTAAGTTCTATTAACTTAACAAATTCAAAAATATTCAGAATAATTTCAATAACTTCAAGAAAAGTAAGATAAATAATACAAACCTAAGATCGTCGCATAAGTAAAAAACATAACCAGTTCAATCAAAGAGACATATTGAAAATGGTCCCAGGAAGGCTAGGTCCCCCGGCCATTATCCCACCGGTCTATATATAACCTTGACAGTTGACATAGATAAGTAGCTTCTGAAATCTCAGTATTTAAATGCGTGATTAACTTTGGGGACCAAAAAGGGGAAGTTAACACTATGCCTTGGCCTTGTTTAATTCAACTTTCAATGCTTCCCCTTTTCCCTGTCCTTTGCCTCACCAAAAAAATGCTCCATAGAATTGGACCCAAGTTCTAAACAACTTGCACTACATTTTCATTCTCACTTTTTGGAAAATTATTCTGAAATTTAATGGGACCAAACATATCATGAAATCTTAGGGAATATCCCTCACTTGTGCATTTTCAACTTCTCCACTATTTCTTTTTTTTTGTGTTAGAGAGCAACGAAATGGAGTGATCTAGACATGTCCGAAATTTTAGGTACCACCACCATAAGATTTTATCAAATAAGTTAGATGATACGCAATTTTTTTTTAAATAAATAAGAAAAGAACTATAATTAGGAGATCATTCTTTCAAAAGGAATACTTGATTTATCACTTTAATGAATCGAGAGGAGTTGCGACCCTCTATTGTGCAGTTTGAACTTTTCTACCTGATCGAAACAATGACAATGCCAAGTTCTGCTAAATCTCGTTCTACAAGTTCGTATTTCATTTCTTCTTCAAATTTCGTTATTGTTTGCGTTACATCACAACTTGACAAAACGACAATTTTTTCTCTTCTAGTTATGGAAAGAAAAAGACTTCTATTGTTCATTTCAATTTCTTTTTTCAGCTTGAGAATTGATATAAAGCGTGCTTAGTTTAATTGACACGCTTTTCGCTGACATCTAAGTATTGGCATGTGACTCTATGTATTAGAGATAATTAACTCAACACTAATTGCCTAATGCTATACATTGAGAAACAGTAGATTGATATTTAAATTGTTCTACTTGATTGCATAATTGACCAATATTATTGTTTATTCTTTTTTCAATTTGACTGCCATATTTTATGGCCTTTGCTTGTATTTTGATATTCACATTACCACTTGATTAACCTGGCTATTTTTATGGATTTTAGCTTGTGCGTTGAATTTTTTTTTTTTATAGAAAAGTTGCATATGTATATTTAAGCCTTTTTAGATACTAGTGGTTGACACGTGCCGACGTGCACTATCACACGCATCCCCCAAGGTAGCGAAAATGATGATGAATAACTAAATGCAAATATTAGAATGGTTGATTTAAACAAAATCAAAACATGTGAACTTGGTAGCTATAAGATAAAGTAATTAGATATCATAACATATATGAATATAACCCTTGTTACTACAAGCTATTTTTGGTTGCAAAATACTTGGAGGGTTTTTTGCACCCTCAAGAATGTCCTTGTGTTATTGTTAGATATGTTATAAAAACTCATTGATGCCTAAATTTCATTTTTAACTTGGGTATTTATTATTATCCCTCAACTAAAGTTATCTAAAACTATTAGCCTTAACTTATATGAACTTATCGACTTTACATATGACTTATCTAATCTTATTAGCTAGCAATTTAACTTATCTATGATACTTTTTCCTATAATAAGTGAACAAAGAGTGATAAAACTCTATTTGATTCGGAGGAAACAATCTTCCTTAATTCCGTTATGAAGGATAGTAATATAAAGAAAAACAGCGCGTCTTGTGTGTGGCCGGCCATACGCAAAATTACAGCGGCCGCCGCGATAGCATGTTAGCCTGTCAGCTCATTTTTAATTGGTCATATCTCACTCGTTTCTCATAGGAATTGAGCTTTTGACTAGGCATTAGAGCCAACTTTTCATCTCCAACTTGAATCTTCCCAAAATATTAAGTGTGCTGTGAGATATGACCTTTTGAAGTTGACCCTTATGCAAAAACATTTATGAACAAATGGAGTTACTCTTATGAACAGATGTAGTTACTCTTATGACCAAAATGGAGTTACTTGTATGAGTGTGTGGTTAATTTTAACAATAAAAGGGTATCACTCCTATAAAAAATGTGGTTACTCTTATAAGCAAATGCGGTTACTTTTGTGAACCTTTGGGGTTTCTCGTATGATTAAATAAGGTAACTTGTATGATTAATTGAAGTTACTTGTATAAATAAATGAGGTTACTAGTATGAATTAATTGGGTTACTCATAAGATTACATGAGGTTACTCATAGATTAAATGACATTATTATTATGAATTAATTGGGTTACTTATATGATAAAAACGGGATTACTCATATAATAAAATGGGGTTACTTTTGTGAACAATTGAAGTTACTTGTATAAATGAATGAGGTTACTAGTATGAATTAATTGGGTTACTTATAAGATTAAATGAGGTTACTCATAGATTAAATGACATTACTAATATGAATTAATTGGGTTACTCATATGATAAAAATGAGGTTTTTCATATAATAAAATGGGGTTACTTTTGTGAATAATTGGGATTACTTGATCAAATAGGGTCATCATATGATTAAATAAGGTTAATATTGCAAATTAATAAGTTTATTCGTATGAAAAAACGAAGTTACTTTTGTGACCAAATGAGATTACTCATTTGAATAAACGAGGTTACTAATCAGCTTACTTTTATGAACCTTTATTTGGGGTTACTCGTATGATTAAATGAGGTTACTTGTATGATTTATTGAATTACTTGTATAAATAAATGAAGTTACTAGTATGAATTCATTGTGTTACTCATAAGATTATATGAGGTTACTCATAGATGAAAGGACATTACTAGTATGAATTAATTGGGTTACTCATATGATAAAAATGGTGTTAGTCATATAATAAAATGGAAGGCCAGGGTTTTACAAGGCTACATAATCTAGATACGTACAATATCATGATCAGAAATGAATAGAATCATTTTCTAATAAAACTATTTTTAGTAAATAATCGGGGTCTGTAAATGAGGTTTGCATATTATAACTTTTCGGGAGTTTGATTTGATTTGGAGGAACCACCAAATATGTAGAAAGCCCCCACATTGGGTGATCGAGCTTGTCTTAAATTAGGTTTGAGCCTTTATTGAAATGTAGTTGATCTGTCTTGAGCGTTGAGAGTTTGGATTGTAGAGTCAAGTAACCTATAAGGTTGTTCAAATTATCTGATTAATATTACACGTGGGGTTTTTATTAGCGAAAATAACATGCATGGTCTTTGTTAAATATGTTATTATGCAATCAAATTACAAGGAACCTATAAGGTTGTTTAAATTATCTGATTAATATTACAAAAGTTCCTTAGGTCTTTATTAGCGAAAATAACATGTGGGGTGATAAAAACATTAAAAGTAGGACAATCATATAGCATGCACATATGTATAATAAATAAAAAGAAAGGATTAGAATGTATAAAGGCAATATATTATAGATGTACATCATAAAAGAAATCGTTAGTAACTTCAATATAAAAATAAAGAATTTAATTATTCAAGAATAACCCTCTGAACTATACAGTGACTTGGGTCTACGAGATTGACAACATTCGGGACAAGCAATCGTGAAGCCTGAAGAAAAATACATGTTTTCTAATGTATGAGTTTTGTAGAGAGATTCTTAAAGTACTAAGGGTGTAAAATCGAAGTGTTGTGTTGCAAAATCATCCGAAAACCGTACGGAACTCAAGACATATTTATAGGAAAATGAAATTGCACTTCACGTGCTGGATGCGCCAGACGCAACACCCTGTGTGACACACAATCACTTGTGTCAGACACACATTGACGCACATTGGTGCGTCTGACGCATCATGCCCAATCAGGCAATTAGCTTCGTACACTTGTTACACGCTTTAAAAAAAGCTAAGAAAGAAAATTGTGCGTCACGTAGAGGAGTGCGCCAAGGGCACGAATCCGTGTGATGCATAATGCCACGTGTCCGGTGCATATTGGTGCACTTGATGCACGTTGGTGCGCTAGGCACACGATGTTGTGCGAGGCGCACCAACTTGGTTTTTTTACACGCTTTGACAACTCTTTAGAAAACGCATTGTTATGATTTTATTTTATCTTTTGACTTTGGAAATTCAAATTTAATTATTAAAATATTATTTGAAAATATTTATTTATTGAAATAAAACACTTAATTATCATGAAGAATTAAACATTGGGTTTTTTCAAAGAATTGGACTCAAAATGCAATTAATTATCAGTAATAATTAATTGGGCTTTAAAATAAGACTTTAACATTTTTAAAAATAGTTTTGGGATAGCTTTTTGGATCACTCTCTCCTTCGGTTGGACCAATTAAGACCGCGGTATGTTTTATCATTGTATCATTAAATAGGGAAACACGATTATGTGTCTACAATAACAAAGATGCTACATACCAGTTTAGAGTTTAGGAGTATAATGAATTTCTCAAAGTGATGTGTGTATAGTGTATGACTGTATGTAACATGTATCGAAGATAGGTGCCTTCAGGATACATTAAGTTGATGAGCTGCATCTCTTAACTGTCTGTGAAAGAAATTAGTAATTTTTTTGAACAAGGAATTTGTTTTTAGTTGTAGGTAGGATTGAAAGTTCGGCGTACGGTTTCGATTAAGGCCTAATCCAATCTGATTCGAAAAAAATTTGGATTTTAATTTTCCAATATGAATCCAAACCAATTAGAGCTTGAACCCGATCCAATCCAATCCGAATTTTCATACTCAACATTGGATCTGATCCAAAAATCCGATTTTTTAAAACTCTAGTTATTCGATGAAATAAATTGAGCACAACAACAACCTAGTAGTTATAGGAAATGAGGAATTAAGTGGTGTTACAGTTTTAGGGGGACAAGTTGAATTGCTACGCCAACTGGGATATGGACTAGGCTTTTTGTTTTAAAAATTCAGTTAAGCACTTAAGCCTAATCCAGATGCATAACACAAGGTATATTATTCGGTTATATTGGATTTTCGTAGCCAATTACGCTCAATCCAATTCGATCCAAAAATCCAATTTTTTTAAAAATTGCAATTTGAATCCAATCCGAACACAATTGAAATCCGATCCGAATTACTAATTTAGAGCGGATTGAATTTTATCCGAATAACTTTCACCCCGACACTAAGAAGGTTTGTTTCAACCCCCTTTTATAAGAGTAACAAATCATTTGCTTAATTTAAAGTTCATGATAACAATCTTTTCGTAAATTTATGGGTTTTGTAATAGAATATTTTATTTATTTTTGGGGTTTTTTTTACAAATTACTTAAGAAAACACAAGTTTTGTATGGAATGACTTAAAAAATTTTATTTTGTCTAAAAAGGTTTATTAAAATACTTCCGATTGTTAATAACAACATTTTATGAATTTCAGGCCAAAACACCAGATTATGACGTTATTTCTTTCTGTCTTACAGCTTACTGCTCTAAGCTCATCTACAATAAATGTCGGAATTTGGTGTTTTAGCTTGAAATTTATAAAATGGTTGTTATTGACAATCAAAAGTATTTTTAATAGGTCTTTTTAGACAAAAGAAAAAAATGAATTAGGTCCTTGTCTACAAAACTTGTGTTTTATTAGGTAATTTTTTTGGACAAAAAAACCCTTATTTTACCCTTTTTAAAATCACAATTTTCAAAATAATCACCTTATAAATTCATTTTTTTCTAATAACCACCTTGTTTGGGCTTATTTCCTGGTTTAAGCTTACCAAGGATAATCCAGCCCAATAAATGCCTTAGAGCCTCCAGTGGGCCCCACCTGTTATGGTGCATTCCAGCTGTCAGTGCCCCCCAGCTGGCCTACAGTTGGGACATCCAAAGTACTATAAATACTCAACCCCCTCATCAATGAGAAGGTATTGAATTCTTACCTAACAAACCAGAGCATCTCTCTCTAGACTTTATCTCTCTAAGCTTGATCACTGACTTGAGCGTCGGAGAGGCGATCCCGGAACAACCCCGGGGCAGTCTAACCGTTACTTTTGCAGGATCCCGGCGTACGGACTTTGAACTCAGGACATTCGAATCTGACCCGGTACTCCCTAAGCAAAGGATGAACCCTTAATTTCTAGACAGAAACAGTTTGGCGCCGTCTGTGGGGATAGTACAAAAAGTTACTTCGCCACCACTCACTCAGATTTACTCATTCAGCTACTCAGCTCAGAACGCCAATTGACCATGGCACCAACCAAAAACACTCGCGGCAAGCCAGCCTCCGAGCAGGTCTCTCGGCCAGAGAGAGGCCACTCGCCCGCACATAATCGGGATCCCCATCCCCTCGACCGGAGCGAGGCCATTCGCCTGCGCATAACCGAGAGGCCGAGCGAACTCCCTCACCAGCTCGGAGGTCACCTACGTCCAAACTCTGGACCCTCGGTCAGTATCCCAGCATATCCAGCATGTGGAGCCTCAGCCGCTCTTCGCGTCTGACCTGGCCCTTATCACGGCTCAGCTCCAGGAGACATTCCAAAAGGGTATGATGGACATGATGGCCATGCTTCAGCAGAGGCAGCCACAACAAGTCGTTCCGCTCAATCAGCATGAACCCAGGGAGCGCACGGTCGTCCGCTCTCAGAGGGACAACTCTCGTTCTAATCGAGACCCGCAGCCTAGCCGGCCACGGTCCGATGCGAGAGACCCGAGCCACCGGGAAAGAGAAAAGTCAGCGCGACAGGGGTCGGCCCGTCAGCATGCAGAGACCCATGTATCTAAATCCCCAAGGGGGGGTGCGGGTCGGAAACCCAAGATGCCCGAGATTCCTTAACAACAAGAAGCGCCTCAGCCAAGGCTATGACGCTCGGGAGTTCCTCAGGAAGAAAGCAAATGACGAGAGGGCCAAGGGGACTCGGCTCATTCTCAGCCCCCTAGGCTAGCTGGAGGAGGGCTCAAGTTCCTGATCCCCTTCAGTCAGGAAATCCTAGGGACCCAACCTCCGGGTAAAATTAAAACCCCCCTGATCGAGCCATTTGCGGGCCTAACCGACCCGGGATCATATGGCTAGTTATAAGGCTCAAATGAGCGTGCAGACAAGTGCGAGGCCACTTGGTGCCTTCTTCCCTACCACCCTCAGAGGGTTGGCTCTGAATTGGTTCCAAGAACTGCCGGCGGGGGTCATCACTGACTTCGCCATATTGGAGCACCTCTTCACCCATCAGTTCGTAGCGGGAAAGAGGCAAAGAAAAACCAGCCTTCACCTCATGGGGGTGAAGCAAGACAAGAATGAATCCTTGTCGGACTACATCAAGAGGTTCAACGAAGAGTCTCTCAAAATAACCGACCTACAGGACGCTGTAGCCTTCGCTGCCCTATGTCCGGCCTCCAACCGGGTCGGCTCAGATGGTCATTGGCCGAGAATGAAGTCAAAACTTACTCGGAAGCCATGGCTCGGGCCCAAAGATTCATCCAAGCAACGGATATCTGCCGTTACTCGGACGAGGTTGGCAAGAAAAGGAAGGATGAAGGGAATCACGTGGGTCAGCCTAAGCATCAAAGAACAGGGGGCCGAGGGGATCGGCTCACTGATAATGGCAACGACCCCCGATTCAATAAAAACCGGAAGGAAATCTACTTTGGCATCCGGGACAAAAATTGGCTTCCCAGGCCAACGCCCATCCGGACGTCATCGTCTCGGAGGGACAAAAGTTTGTGGTGTGACTACCACAAGGAATGTGGTCACACCACCAACGACTGTCGGGAGCTCAAGAAATCCTTGAACGGTCTGGCCGACCAGGGCAAGCTCAACCACTACCTCAAGCTTCGAGCGAGGAAAAGGGAAAGCAAAAGGTGGGTCAGTCGAACAGTGGGGACACCGAAGGCTTCATTGGTGTCATCGCTGGGGATTTGCGTCGGGAGGCCTAACCGGCCGAGCGCGCAAGGCTCACCTCCAGAACCTTAAACATCAGGTGCTTGATGTTCAGCTCCCCCGAGCTAGCTGCCCGTCATGACATTTGGGGAACCCAGTCGGACGTTGCGTGTTCCGCACGACGACCCCCTTGTCATCGAGCTCAAGGTAGCGAATACAAAGGTGAAGAGGGTATTGGTAGATAGGGCTCATCCGCTGACATAATCACCCTTGACTGCCTCAAAAAGCTGAATACACCGAACGGGATGTTACCCCCATGGCTCAGCCGCTCATAGGCTTCGGGGGAACTCTGTCCACCCGGTCGGATCAATAAAATTACCCACTCGGATGGGTGAAAAGGGTAAGGGGAGAAGCCTACCGATCGACTTCTTGGTGGTAGACATCCCTTTGCCTTACAACATAATAATGGGGAGGCCCATGCTAAACAAGGCCAAGGCCGCCATCTCCACCTACCAGCTCCTCTTGCAGTTTGAGACTGATGACGGGAAGGTAGGAAAAATTCAAGGCGACCAACAGGCCGCAAGAGAGTGCTATGTGAATAGCCTCAAAAATACCGACGTCCAAAAGGACTCGGACAACGACGTCCAAAAGGACTCGAAAAAAGAAAGTATGAAGGGGGTCAGCCCTCAACGAGCCTCGGGGTGTAATAACTGAAAACCCCAAGCAATATGAACGTCCTCAACCAGCCGAAGAGGACGAAGAAGTCGCGATCGGCCAGGACCCCGGTCGGACTGTCAGGGTAGGCAAGGCCATGGATCCCCAAACAAGGCAAGATATCATCCAAGTGCTCACGGAGTACCAAGATGTCTTTGCCTATGAGGCCACAGAAATGCCGGGGCTCGACCCGAAAATCATGTGCCATGAGCTTAACATCAAAGAGGGGTTCAGACCTATCAAGCAGAAGCTCAGGCACCAAGGTCCCGAAAGAAATGCCGCGCAGCAGCAGAAGTCAAGAAGCTGCTCGAGGGGTTTCATAGAAGAGTGTCAATACTCGGAATGGCTGGCCAATGTGGTTTGGTCAAAAAGCCGAGTGGGGCATGGCGAATGTGTGTCGATTCACCGACTTAAACAAAGCCTGCCCAAAAGACAATCACCCTTTGCCAAAGATCGATAGGCTGGTCGATTCAACGGCAGGGCACGCCCTTCTCAGCTTCATGGATGCAAATGCCGGCTATCATCAAATTCCCATGGCCGAGAAGGATAGGGTTCATACGCTTCATCACTCCTCAGGGTGTCTACTGCTACAAAATGATGCCTTCGGCCTCAAAAATGCCGGGGCACATATCAGCGACCGTCAACAAAATCTTCAGCGACCAATTGGGTCGGAACATTGAGGTATAGTTGACGATATGATAGTCAAAAGCAAGGCCCAGTCGGATCATCCTGACAGATCTGAAAGAAACGCTGAGCACCCTAAGGAATACCGATGATGCTCAACCCTAAAAAATGCGTCTTCGGAGTTAAAGGGGGAAAGTGCCTCGGATTTCTAGTGATGAGAGAGGTATAGAGGCCAACCCGGACAAAATCAAAGCGGTCTTAGAAATGAAATCGCCTCGGAATGTTCGGGAAGTACAGCGCCTAACCGGCTGCTTAGCGGCACTCGGTCGGTTCCTCTCCCGGTCGGCCGATAAAAGCTTGTGTTCTTCAAGGCCCTGAAGCGAAAAGAGTTCGCATGGGATGACGAAGCCGAGCAAGCCTTCGCTGACCTCAAGAATCACTTGGCATCTTTGCCCAAACTGATCTCCCCCTTGCCGGGGGAACCCCTGTTTATCTACTTGGCTGTCTCGGACTACGCTCTTAGCGCCGTCCTGATAGCCGAGCGAGAAGGAAAGCAACATCCTGTGTACTTCATCAGCCACGCCTATAGGGGGGCCGAGGCGAAGTACAGCGATGTTGAGAAAATGGTCTTTGCCTTAGTAATGGCAAGCCGGAAGCTCAAGCCCTATTTTCAAGCACACCCCATCAAAGTCCTAACCGGACAACCGCTCCGGAAGCTTATTGAAAATAGAAATCATTCGAGTCGGATGAGTGATTGGGCAGACCAGTTAGCAGATTTTGGGCTCGAGTTCGAGCCCCGAAGAGCCATCAAGGCCCAAGCACTCGCTGACTTCATCACTGAATGCGCAACTCGACCCCCGGTCGGTTCGCAAGAGGAGTGGGAATTGCTTGTTGATGGGTCATCCACAAAGAGTGGTTGCGGAGCCGGATTGGTTATCAAACCTCCGGTCGGAGAAAAAATTGAATATGCTGTTAAGTTCGAATTTCTCGGATCTAACAATGAAGCCGAGTATGAGGCTCTCATCCTCGGAATACAGTTGGCATCCTAGCGGAGCAACCTCATCATAGCCAAGTCCGACTCACAACTCATAGTGGGTCAGATTTCGGAGATATGAGGCCAAAGAGGACAACATGAGGATGTACTTGGCCAAAGCCCGAGCTGTCATTGCAAGGTTGTCCGGATTCCGGATCACCCACATTCCTCGCTCGGAAAATCAGCAGGCTGATGCACTGGCTCGGATGGCTAGTTCTGCTGAGGGGTCGGCCCCCAGAACCATTACTTGGGAGGTGTTGAAGGAGCCTAGCATAAATGCTAAAGATCAGCTCGTACTCAATCGATCCTCAAACTGGATGGGAGAAATTGTGGAGTACTTGCGAGACGGGACCTTACCCAGCGATCCTAAAGAAGCCGACCGGGTTAAGCACAAGTCTGGTTGGTTCCTGTGGCATGAAAGGCAGCTCTATAAAAAGTCTTTCACTCATCCCCTCCTCAAATGTATAACTCCCGAGGAAGGAAACTATGTCCTCCGAGAAATACACCAAGGAGCCTGTGGAAGCCATCAAGGGGGTCGGACTATAGCCGGAAAGGCGCTAAGAGCAGGGTACTATTGGCCTACCTTAAAGGCTGATGCCTCGGACTTAGTCCGACGGTGTCCCTCCTGCCAGATTCACTCGGACATACCGAGGGCGCCGGCCACTCCCCTACCACCATTCAAGCAGTCCTGCCTTTCGACAAGTGGGGCATGGACCTGCTCGGACCTTTTCCCCCGGCTTCTGGGCAAAGGAAGTTCCTAATTGTGGCAATTGATTATTTCACCAAGTGGACCGAAGCCGAGCCACTGGCGTCAATTACTGACAAGCAGGTTCAGTTGTTCATATGGAGGAACATCATTACCCGGTTCGGAATTCCAAGAGCCTTGGTACAGACAATGGCCGCAGTTCAACAGTGGGCCGACTCGAGAATATTGTGCCCGGTTCGGCATTCAAACAAGGTTTTCGGCGGTCTCGCCCTCCAGACCAATGGGCAAGCCGAGTCGGCTAATAAAATTGTCCTGAAGGGTATCAAGAAGTCCCTTGATGCCGCTAAAGGGGCTGGGGGACGACCTACCTGGAGTACTCTGGTCGGCTCGAACAACGGTAAAAGCAGCCACGGGGCACTCCCCTTTCGGCTTGGTCTATGGAAGCGAGGCTGTCCTTCCGGTCGAGGTGGGAATTCCTTCCCCTCGGATGACATTCTATGAGTTCGACCAGAATGAAGAAGAAAAGCCTATCAACTTAGACCTATTGCCAGAAACCCGAGGCAATGCCTTGCTGCAAGCCATCCGGTACAAGCAAAGAATCACAAGGCATTTAACCGGCGAGTAAAGCCTCGGCCAATCAGTCTAGGGACTGGGTCGTCCGAAGGTCGAAGCCACTGGACTTTCCCATCTCAAAGGGAAGTTGGGGGCAAATTGGGAGGCCCTTACAAGTTACAGAAATCATCAAGCCAGGGACATTCCGACTCGAATCTCCCGAAGGGGTCCTCTGGCTCGGCCTTGGAACCTAGATAATCTCAAAAGATTCTATGTGTAACTTTTTTTCGTTACTTGCACTAGGGGCATGATGTAAGGCCAGCAGTACTTGGTCGGATTAGCAAACAAATCAAATTGTAACTCGGACTTAACCAGTCCATGTATCAAGTCGGTTTTATACCCCAGAAATGAAAGAGACTTAACCAGTCTATTTTTGAACAAAAAGGCAAGCAAAACTTAACCAGTTTATTGTCTATTGAATGTTGTAATATTGCAAATAACGAAAAATATGCGACAAATGACGAGTTGCAAAATAGTAGTTGTATTCCAATTGATTAAAGTTGTAAAATACAACCAAAAGTTTACAAAATGGGGTCGGAAAGCAGAAAAGCTAAAAGGGCCGACAAGGCCAAAGCTAAGAAAATAAAATCCTAAGGAAGCTAAGTAGAAGGACCAGTGGCAGGTTGCTCGGCCGCAGGTTGCTCTGGTGGAGGTGGCTCGGTGCTCCAGCATCTTCCTCTCCATCATCAGAGTCGGAGTCGCTGTCCGAGCTCATCTCTTCGGCCATCCTGGCCGTAATCTCCGCTGCCTCGGCCTCGGCCAGCTCCTGGTAGCGAGACCAGACTGAATTCCAGTCGGCCCCGGGACAGGAATCAGCAAAGGCCACCTTAAGCCTAGCAAGCGCCTCGTCCTCGCCTATCTTATGGGAAGACTGGCCCACGTCGGCACAGAAATCGGTACAGTCATCCGACTTCTGCCAAGCTTGGAACCACTCCTCCTGAGAGCGAGAAACGGCCGCTTGGGCTTCTTTCAGTTGAGCCTCAGCTGTTGAAAGTTTGAGCCGGACCTCCTCCAACTCCTTCTCGGCCTGAGCCTGCTTGGTCTCGGCCGTAGCTTTGGCGGACTCGGCGTTTTCCTTGGCAAGAGAGAGGTTGGTCCTTTCGATCTGCCAATCCTCCTTCTCTTTGTTCCAGGTCGCCTCGCCGTCCTCGATCTTTTTGTTGGCCTCCTCCAAGCGCAGCTCGGCAATCGTTTGGCCTCCTTGGCCTGGTACACTTCATCGAAAGTGCGACCGAGCCGCCTGCTTCAGGTCCGAGACCTCTTGACCAGGGCGAGCCGGTCTTCGGCTACCTTGGTCATCCGGATGGAGAACTGCAGAACAATAAACAACGATTAGAAGTTGGCCAATAAAAAGCAAGTAAAAGGACAGAGAAAAATTCACTTACGTCCATCCAAGAGCGGAAGAGCTCACTCGACTCATTCCTCGGGTTGACCTCATTGATGTGGTCCCGGTCCGTTTGAGTACATAGGATCTCCAATGCGTCGGAGATCCTCTTCTTCTTGTCCGTCTTGGACATTTGCGTAAACGGGACCGGAGCCTCGGATAAAGAGCGCTCGGTCGGAGAATGGTGAGAGGCCCCCGGTTCGTACCCCGGACTCCGAACAGGCTCGAAATCTGAAGGGTGGACCGAGACATGTGTCCCCCCACCTCCTGATCGGGTCGAGGACTATTCACCTCGATAGAGGATCCTTTCTGGCCTTCTTGGCGGCAGCCTCCTGCTCGGCTCGGGCCTTCGCCAAAGCCTTTTCCGTCATTTCAACCCTCTCCTCGGTGCGCTCCTTGCGCTTCCTCGGTTTAGGGTTGGAAGGATCCTGCAAAACACATTAAAAGTTGGTGAGAAATTGAAAACCTAAAGCTAAACCGGGTCGGAAGTAAAAGGGTTTCACTTTTGGCTTCGAAGGCTTGTTAATCTTGTTGGCCTTCATCTCGGCCCTAATCCGAGCCGCCTTCAGTGCAGCAGAGGTCAGTCGTTCTGCCATCTCTGAGTCGGTCTCTTTGAGAAAGGCAAGGGAAGCTTCTGCAAAAGGAAAAAAGAGTTAGAACAAAATAACAAAGCAAGCATAAATATAAGTCAACCGGACCCCCTTTTTGCCGAATTACCCTTGGGAAAGGCCGGACTCAAGCCGAAGGCGCAGGAATGCTCGTTCTTGAACAGTTTGCAGCTCGGGAGCCAGTTCCCCGCTACAAACACCTCCGCCGTCGACTATCTTAGCCTCCAGTGAAAGTAGATAGCGCCACGTTCCTCGTCGGATAGCTCGGCACCTTGAATTCAGCAGTGGTTTGGCTCGGTGCGGGGGCACGGTGGGGATGCCCCATTCCCACCGTAGTACACGAAAGGCGAACCCTCGGCGGAACCCCTTCTGAGAAGTGGGAGATCAAGGACTGTACGTAGCCCCGCCGAGCCTGAAAGCACCACCAGCCCGGACCATGATCCCCGGCTGGCATTTCAACAATTTGTACATATGCCGCCAAAGTAGGGTCGGCTTGACACCGATGATGTCACAGACCACCTGAACCGCTAAAATGCCGCCCCAAGAGTTTGGGGAAAGCTGACCCAAGCACAAGTTGTAGGCGTTCAAGAGATCTTTCTCAAACTGGGTCAGCGGGAATCTAAGACCTAGTTCCATTGCCTTGTAATAAAATGCCGTGCATCCCGGCGGTGGAGATAAGATGGTATGGTTGGCATCGGGTCGGACAAGTATAGGGTCCTTTATTTGAAATTTGGCCGCTTGGCCTCGAGCATCTTCTAGCAAAGCTTTTATTAAAGACGGAAGTGGAAACTTTGCTCCCGGTCCGCCCTTCGGATCAAGCTCCGGATACACGAGCCTCCCGGATCGACGCTTCGCCTTCCTCTCCGGCATAGCTATCCTAACTACACCATCAGACAAAAATTTGTCTAAGTAACTCCTCGAAGAAGGATAGGCCAGGGACACCTCCCAGGGTAGGGGGATGGTCCCTCGGCCTCCTCCTCCTCGGCTTGCGAAGGAGTACTTGGGAGGGAAAGCGCCTCAGGCACAGCCGAGGGATCCGGGCAACTTATTAAAGTTGACACCAATCCATTCCCATACCCCTCACTTCCTCGGCTAAATTATAAGGAGGTGAGGGAGGGGGTGTCACTGACTCGGACGAGCTCCCCATTATTTATCAACAGAAGGGGGTCGGCCGATTTTATTAAAAGAAAGAGAAGAAAAACTTAGTAAAAAAGCAAAACAAAGGCGTACCTGGTCGGACGAAGAAGATGGGGCTCGGACTTAGAGAGAGAAAATGCTCTAAAGTAGAGAGAGAGAGAGCAGAAAACTCAAATTTAGAGAGAGAGAGAGAATTGTAAAAGTGACAAAAATCTCTCCCCTCTCTCCTACTTATAGGCAAAAACCTCGGTCCCCGTGCTCCACGTCACCTCTTGGACCGGGCCTTGTGTCTTCAACACCTTAATGGGCCTCCTAAGTGTCCAAAACTGTTCAACAGGCACAACCCCTCGGAATATCAATCGTCACAAAAGTCATGATTAACCAGAAGTTGAATCGCCACCATGTTTTCAAGCACCCCAATAATCCACGTTGCCACGTGGCATTTGGGTTCCCAAGAAACTATTAAGTTCACCAGCTCAGTATTGCCAGTTCATCAGCTCAAGGTTATCCACTCGGTCACCTCAGCCAGTGGTCCAAAACCTTAGGCACCGGCTCGGACAAGCATGGGGCTCATTGGCCCCTCATCCGAGCCGCGTCCACCAGCTCGGCCCTTGGAGGCACTCCTCCTTGGTTGAGTAAGTCTCCTAAGTCCCAGATTGACTTAGCGAGAGCAGGCACCGGCTCGGACAAGCATGGGTCATTGGCCCCTCATCCGAGCCGCGTCCACTAGCTCGGCCCTTGGAGGCACTCCTCCTTGGTTGAGTAAGTCTCCTAAGTCCCAGATTGACTTAGCGAGAGCAGGCACCGGCTCGGACAAGCATGGGGCTCATTGGCCCCTCATCCGAGCCGCGTCCACCAGCTCGGCCCTTGGAGGCACTCCTCCTTGGTTGAGTAAGTCTCCTAAGTCCCAGATTGACTTAGCGAGAGCAGGCACCGGCTCGGACAAGCATGGGGCTCATTGGCCCCTCATCCGAGCCGCGTCCACCAGCTCGGCCCTTGGAGGCACTCCTCCTTGGTTGAGTAAGTCTCCTAAGTCCCAGATTGACTTAGCGAGAGCAGGCACCGGCTCGGACAAGCATGGGGCTCATTGGCCCCTCATCCGAGCCGCGTCCAACCGGCTCGGCCTAAGGAGGCCCTCCTTGGCTGACTAAGCGAATGAAAAAAACCGGCTCGGACAACCATGGGACTCATTGGTCCCTAGGCCGAGCCGTACACTAACCCCTCTCCTTGAGGAGACCGGGTCGGCACTCAAGCCACCCCTCTCCTTGAGGAGACCGGGTCGGCACTCAAGCCACCCCTCTCCTAGTGGAGACCGGGTCGGCACTTAAGCCATCCCTCTCCTTGAGGAGACCGGGTCGGCACTCAAGCCACCCTCCTCCTCGAGGAGACCGGGTCGGCACTCAAGCCACCCCTCTCCTTGGGGAGACCGGGTCGGCACTCAAGCCACCCTTCTCCTCGAGGAGACCGGGTCGGCACTCAAGCCACCCCTCTCCTTGAGGAGACCGGGTCGGCACTCAAGCCACCCTCCTCCTTGGGAGACCGGGTCGGCACTCAAGCCACCCTCTCCTCGAGGAGACCGGGTCGGCACTCAAGCCACCCCTCTCCTTGGGGAGACCGGGTCGGCACTCAAGCCACCCTTCTCCTCGAGGAGACCGGGTCGGCACTCAAGCCACCCCTCTCCTTGAGGAGACCGGGTCGGCATTCAAGCCACCCTCCTCCACGAGGAGACCGGGTCGGCACTTCTGCCTCCCTCCTCCTTGAGGAGACTGGGTCGGCACGCGCCTTCCTTTCCTGCCTGAGAAGCAGGGGAACCTGGGTTCCAAACTGCTAGGTTCCGCCACGAACGGAAAGATTTCAGCGAGCCTCGATATTCCCATTCCTGGCGTGGGGCTAATTGTTTGGGCTTATTTCCTGGTTTAAGCTTACCAAGGATAATCCAGCCCAATAAATGCCTTAGAGCCTCCAGTGGGCCCCACCTGTTATGGTGCATTCCAGCTGTCAGTGCCCCCCAGCTGGCCTACAGTTGGGACATCCAAAGTACTATAATACTCAACCCCCTCATCAATGAGAAGGTATTGAATTCTTACCTAACAAACCAGAGCATCTCTCTCTAGACTTTATCTCTCTAAGCTTGATCACTGACTTGAGCGTCGGAGAGGCGATCCCGGAACAACCCCGGGGCAGTCTAACCGTTACTTTTGCAGGATCCCGGCGTACGGACTTTGAACTCAGGACATTCGAATCTGACCCGGTACTCCCTAAGCAAAGGAATCTGAACCCTTAATTTCTAGACAGAAACACACCTTAAATAACCTAAATCTCTTTGCAAACTTAGGTCTTTGTTGGGTAGTTAGCTCTCCATTCATAGTTATAAGAATAACTGGAATTCTTGTTACTTTCGTTTTGCTTTTACCATATTGATTTTCAAATGTATCCCTTTTAGCTTGCAGCAATTTGATATGCATTCTTGTCCTCAAGTAACAGATTTTCAAGAGTTAAAAAATACTACACTAACATGATTATCCAGTCTGTTTATTGTCACACTATCCTACATGATAGAGTATAAATCTATTCCTGGGGTCTCAACCAAAAGTTTAAGCTTTTGGTTGAGTTGGTCCCTTGACATGGTATCAAGAGCCAGCGTGACAAAAAGGTCACGGGTTCGAATTTCATCCGCCCCTCCTTTCTCAGTGGAATATTTCGCGCCAGGTATGAGGGAGGCCTGTGCTGCATCCACACTTCAAGCCCAAAGGGCTCTTGCGTGAGGGGGCGTGATAGAGTATAAATCTATTCCTGGAATTTTTGTTATTAAAACTTCAATTTTGACAGAAAGCTGAATCCTGCCTGATTCCACTAATATTCTTCATAAGTTTGACGCCCAAGGGCAGAGCTGAAGCTTTACAGGGGGACATTAGTTAGTCAAGCATGAATCATTAGGTGAAGAATTATACTCCCTCCGTAACTAATTACTAGCAACAATTGAGTATTGTACCTCTCAGATGTTGCTAGTAATAGGTTATGGAGGGAGTACTATGGTGTATTTGAAAAAACAAATCATAGAGTGAGGGGGGCCAAGGTCCCTTCCGACCCAACGTAGTAGCTTCGCCCATCGGATACTCTTCATTTATATCGTTATATGGCTTGAGTAAAATAAGCTGTTATACTACCTCCGTTTCTTAATAAGTGCAACATTTCTCTTATTTAGAATAGTCATAATAAATGCAACCAAACTCAAAATGGTAAAAAAAGTTCAATATTATTACAAATATGCCACCTAAAAGCAAGAGGGGACCACAACTTTTTTATTTCATCATTTCAATTAATCTACTTTATTGTGGTCCCAACTTTCTCTCTCTACATTCCTTGGTATTCCCCCACTTTGTCTATGTTGCACTTATTAAGAAACGGAGGAAGCAGTAGTTTGCTGCAAATTCGCAATGTACTAATGGTTGTAAATCTCAAACTGCTAGTTTGCTATTGTAAATTTCACAATATTACCTATGTAAGGGAGAGGTTTTCGGATCAAGCTAACAATCCCCTACTAGGTTAAACACATGAATAAGGAGCCCCCCTTCAACTTCATTGTGTCCAGTAACTTTATTATACTTCAACTGCAAGTTCGCTGTCAGATTATCCTATTCGTTTTATGATACACTTTTTCAAATTCTCTTACAAAACTTTAACGGAAGGTCTGAAGAGTTGCGTTATTTGCAAATCTGCAGTCTACTCGTACAGCTAAATTGCTTCGAACTCTGGATTTTCACTGTCATTGCAGGAAAAATAAATGGTCTCCATCTCTAATGACGCCAATGTCTTCTACTTCTGCGTTTTCTGTGTTGATGATACTCGTGAAGCATCCTCCAAACTTTTGGCCTGCAGTTCACAGGATTTTGTCATCAGAAATACACCAATTAACTTCCTGATAATCTAAAAGGTTTTTAAAGGGACGGCTTACCTGCAATGCTGAGCAGCTCTTCAATACTATCAGGTAGGACAATCAGTTTGCCGAACTGCTTCCCCACAGAGCTGCTTTGAAACTGCATATGAATGATGACTCTAATCTTATTGTTACATTTCGGAATGGCGGCTCTGGAATGTTCTGTACTTGATCTTGACTTCTCGGCTACTGCTTCATTACAATAATGGCAAACATTGCTCTGCATGATGTTACTGAGCCTGTGTGGTTGCTCTTCAGCAACCTCTATGTTAATCCGATCACATGACTCTTTACTTTGGTACCATCTTTGTTGGTTATATACAGTTCTGTCTCCTTGCTGCAGTGAGGGATCCGGTTGTCTCCAGTGCATGTCAGTGTCTTCATCCAAATGAATCTTAATTGCATCAATGTTGTCATCTTGGATAGTTGAACAAAACTTTGGTTCATTGTCTTGGACCACTGCATGAATTTCCATGCAACATGTGGTTGATTCTTGACTTTTCAAGTTGTCTGCGGCCTTCTCGTAAGATTGGGCTTCAGAACCATTATCAGAGCACATCTTACATTTTTGTGGGCCATCAAACAATTCACCGGAAACATATTCCAAAACTTTCTGAGGCTCCAATATCCCTTGGCTTTCTAAAGTCTTGACCTTCTGCAAACCATTGATACTCAGGTCACCACAACGAGGTCGAAATAGACATCAATTAGGCATATAAATTATCAAAGAATAAAATTATTACCAAAAATAGATTGCTCATAATGATATGACCGTCTGCCTTGTTTGCGTGCATAGTATTTGTAAGTATAGTTCTATTCAGCCTTAATATCTGAGAGAGCTCTCTCGTCCGAACTGTGAATGGTTGTGGTTTGTTACACAGGACTCCTATCTCGCCAACTATATCTCCTGGAAGTATCTTTTGAATAATCTGTAAAATCTCTTCATTGTCAGACAATGTGGAGCTTTCTTCTTTTTTTTTGGTATAGTCATTAATACATTGAAAATGTCAATACCTGATCACGCCCATTTATGTGTGTTATCATGTCCTGCAAAAAAAATTAAGAAAAAAGAAAAACCAGTCATTACTTTAGAAGGTCTTTCATGGACACATGGGTGTGTAACTTGCTTGGGACAAAGAGGTTTTACCAGTGCACCAGTTACGAGAATATATACATCAGTTGGTGCTTCATTCTGTAAAATGACATCTTCTCTGGGTGGGAAATATTCAGCCTCCATATCAGAAACCTGCAAAATTTGGCAGTCAGTGTAAATATGGTGAAAATGGTATGAGCATAGCTAGTATATCATCAGACAAGAGAAGTTATAACTAGTGTATCATCAGTCAAGAGATTTTACCAGTTGGAAAAGAAAATTTCCAGAAACTCTGTAGAAAAGAGGAACTTTCTGAAGGATCGGGAAGAAAAGATGTTGTGCAATGTTTGCTCGTAGAGCTTTCGGCAGATTGTCTAGGGTCGCTTGCTGTTTTAAGCCTTCTGTTTTGAACTTCAGATATACATGTGACAGCATCTGGTCCTGTATTCGTGGAGGAAGTTGATTGCGTGCTGCGAATTCAGTACAAGCCCTGACTGTATCTCTCTGGAAACAAGTTTAACATCAACAATTGATCAATATAGTTCTCTTTTTTTTTTTTTTCATATACAACTTACATCTCGTCGTGATTCGTTGCTGTCAGAAACATTTTTCTAGTGGCTAATATTGCTTTCTATTGGTCCAAGCTGTTTTGACTGTTATAAAATATGGCTACTCAATTTTATGTTTATTTTCATATTGACTGATGCTTGTTATTAATGATTTGTGTACTATTGTGGTGGCAGAAGATGCAAAGTTGGAGCTACTTACAAAATTTCTGGTGCGACTTGTCCAATTAACAACAAGGTTTGTCATGTTTCCAATGATGTAGGATGTGAGTCCAAGATTGAATAGCATGTAGAAGATGTCAAATACCATCTCAATTGTGTTTTCAGCATGCAGGTCACCATAACCAGTGGTTGTTAATGTTACAATAGACCAGTAAATTGAGGAGATATATCTCTTCCAAATGCTCTGTGATTTAAAATTTGGGTCTACTGCACCAATCCAAGTTTTCTTCGGATCAGGATATCTGTCTGCAATCAGGTAATAGAAGCATCCAGCACAATGAACAGCGAACAGAGTCACCTGAAATCAAAGTCAAAAAATAAAAGCGTCCCAATTTTTATTTTCAATTATTGTAGTTGACTGACATGGCTTTAAAGGTATGCAAGGTTCACGATGTCTTACTGCGACAAGTTTGGTGCAGCGGGTCCAAAAATAATTGAACCGAATATCTTTCTCGAGCCTAAAGGAAAAACGAAACAATTCAAGAATAGAACTGTGATGCAGAGCACAAATAGATGAGATAGTTCATTTGAGTTTTGTTTTGGACCTTGCAAACAGAGAGCTGACTCTTCGAAGTCTCCAGAGTCGTAGCATATTAAGTGCAGCGAAGCCTAGTCCACCATTGTGTTCTGTAAAGATGAGGCTAATTGTTTGAAGGGGTGCTGTTGAACAGACGTCAAATATAAACCAGGTGGATAGATACCTGTATGAAGATATCAAGAAACTTTTTAAGTTCAAATTTACCAGATGAACACCGATGAATGCAATAAAAAAAAAATAGTTTCTGACCTGATGGCAATTTTCTTATGATCATCGATTAGTAGGTAAGACCGGGTATCAAGATATGCAACAAAGAAAGTGAGAACTATATCCATGGCGAAGAACACATTGACAATGTGATCAATGAAGAAGAGTGCATCTCTTTCAAATGTGAGGAACGCGAACTCAAATGGACAGATCCATGCTGAGTAAATAACCAGGAGAACTAGTAGCATCTCCCATGCCCTGAAAATATTACACTGTAAAATTATGAGAAGCTGCATATTATGGAATAATATGTGCTTATTTTGCAGGCTGTTGTAACTTCACCTGTAGCGAGGATCAAAAGGTGAGATGATATGTTTTTTGAGTTTTATAGCTTGGTTCATTCGAGCTCCAAGAGATGGTAGGATATCATTTGATATAACACTGCCATAGCTGCTGCCACCATCGAATCTCAGCTCGTCTGTGTAAAAGCGCTTAAAGAATGTATTTGTGCACGAAAATGACATGCTCGAGTGCTCAAGGAATTTTTAGTGAACCAAAAAATTTGCGCGAGTTTATAAGCTATGATTGGAAGGTTATATATAGTCACTTAGTCAGGTAAGAATCTCTTTTTTCTTTTATGTTCCATACACCTTTTTATTTTTGTTAGACGACTGTATTGTTATAATAGCAATGGATAGTGGCGCGTAATTGCCAATTAGATAAAGAGATGGGGAAATTAGAGAAAAGGATAAATTTCTTGTTGTGTCTCAGCGGAAATGGGAAGAACGTTCAGGGACATATGGACCAGGGAAGAGATCTTGTGTATGTAGGGGAAGGATCGAGAGTGGGGTTGAAGAGACAGTGAGCAATTAATGTGGTAGAGGTACGTCTCTTTGTGTTACAAGTTTTAGTTGGTAGAATTTCATTGGTTCCATGGGGTACAAGAAAGAGGGAAAGCACATAGAAGTGGTTGTTTAAGTGGTAATAACGGGATTTAGTTGTAATGATAATAATGGTAATGGTAATAATAGTATTGGTGATTTGGTGGTGGGTGCTGGCGGGCATTTCATCAATAAAATCTGTGGTAGTGTCCGACTATGAAGCATGGAAACCTCTGAAATATGAGGTTTCCTTTTTTGTAAAACGTTTTTGTTATCATAACACTAAATATTTTCGCGCTAATAAAATCCGAAATGGTCGGGACTTGAGGTTTTCTCACTTCGTAAATATTGGTATTTTAAATTCCAAATTTTTTCCGCGTTACATAGCTCATAGGTATATGAGAAGCAAACACTAGAGAATAAAACAAAAAAGAAAGAAAGAAAGAAGAGATAGCTGTAAAATCTTGTTAAGGACATTATGGAGATAGAGATAGTGCCATAAAGATTCCAAGGAATTGTATTTTGATGTTTTGACTTCTAATTCGTAGCGGCAAAGGGGTAAGGGAAACGAAATTTCAGAAATGACCCCGCTTTCTCCCCCACTAATTCGAAAAAAAATAAGGAATGAAATGAGAGAAAGAAAGTGGACCAAGTTACCTAAGTATGATTGTGGGTGGGTTGCATATATACAGATATATATGTATATGTGTATATATGTATGTATATATGTATATGTGTGTATATGTAGGAGTGTGTACAAACCGGTCCGGATTGGAATTTGGACCGGATCGGACTGGATCGGAGATTCCGGTCCGGTCCCCGATCCACCAAATATCACGATTCTGGTCCACCGGTCGGGTCGGGTCTGGTCCAGACCCCAAAAATTTTGATCCGGACCGGTTGGATTGGAATTTCTATTATTTTAATATAAAAAAGTTTATATGTTAAAAAAATATTTTAAAGGGGGAAAGTTAGAAACTTAAAAACCTACAATTTATTCTTTTAGGATTATTGTTATTAAAATTATTAATTTTTAATGTATACAATTTATAAATATACTTCCTCCGTTTTTTTTTAGATGTTACACTTTCTATTTTAGGAAATTTTAAATTAGATGTTACACTTTTATTTTGGATAATAACTTCTCTCTATCTCTCTCCTATCACATGTTCACATGGGGCCCTTTTGTTTTTCATTCTCTCTATCTCTCTCCACTCCAAAAATTACCTAGGAGTCCGTGATTTGAAAAGTGTAACATCTAATAAAAAACGGAGGAAGTATTTAAATAAAATAAAAGGCTTTTTTCTAGAAAAAAAATCTGGTCCAAGAGGTCCAGGATCGGAAAAATTCCGGTCCGATACCAGTCCAAGGAAGTCCCGAATTTCGTTCTACTGGTCCAACCGGTTCCGGTTCCGGTCCGGTCCTGGACTGGTACACATCCTTATGTGTGTGTGTGTGTGTGTGTGTGTGTGTGTGTGTGTGTGTGTGTGTGTGTGTGTGTGTGTGTGTGTGTGTGTGTGTGTGTGTGTGTGTGTGTGTGTGGTGTGTGTGTGTGTGTGTGTGTGTGTGTGTGTGTGTGTGTGTGTGTGTGTGTGTGTGTGTGTGTGTGTATACATGTATATATATATATATATATGTATATATATATATATATGTATATGTATATATGTATATATATGTATATGTATATATGTATATATATATATATATATATATATATATGTATATATGTATATATATGTATATGTATATATGTATATATGTATATATATATATATGTATATAGATGTGTATAGGGGAGGGGTCTTGTGAGAAAACCCCCACTATGTGAGAACACTTTTTTATGTGTGAACAAATTTGGACCTTGGGATCTAATCTAATCTAACTATTAGAAAAACACTTATAAGTAATCAAAGTTTCATAATTTAGCTTAATACTTACCTCCTTCTTTCACACCACTTTCTTTCTCTCTCTAAAATATTACACAACTTCTCTTTCTCTCTCTAAAATATTACACAACTTCTCTTTCTCTCTCCTCTGTAATATGTTGATCATGAAATTCATTCAAAATTTAGTTCGATTTTTTGAGGATTCCACACTATTATTTTCAGAATTCAACAGGTATTATTCGAACTTTTCTTGCAGCTTTTAGTTCGATTTTCTTGTACATTTTAGTTCGTTTTTGTTGATTGATTTTAATGGAGTTTTCTTCAAAGTTTTAGTTCGATTTTGTTGTTTAATTTTAATGAAGCTTTCTTCAAAGTTTTTCAATTTTGGTATTGATAGAAATATATTAGAATTGACGATTGTTTGATAGGGACACTAGTAGAAAAATGACGATTTGCGTCGCATGAAAGGCAAAACGACGCAATAACTTAATTTGCATCGCACGTAGAGAGGAGTGCGAAGCACAACATGGGTACATAAGCACCATATACTCCCCATTTGCGTCGCACATGCCTTAGGTGCATTGCAAAAGCCAAATGTGCGTCGGATTTCCTGACTCATGCGACGCAAATCGTCTCTACCTTGAAAAAAAATTCAAACTATCTGCGTCACACGTCTTTTAGGTGCGTTGCAAAAGACCCAATTTGCATCGCACCTTATTCAATGTGCGACGCAGATATTAAGGCCACGAGGCCCATAGCCCACTACCCTTTTTATTTCAGAAACCCTAAGATATGCACGCACCTTTCATTTCTCCCTCTCCCTCTCCCTCCCTCACTCAACCCTAATTTCGCTGAACCCTTTCTCAGCCGATTCTCTTCAAACCCCAACAACCATTTGCTTCTTCACTTCGAACACATCAAGTTCCCCTCTCCCTCACTCCGTTTTCCGGCGAACGAACGACGAGGGCGACATTCGAAGTAATTGAAGACGAGCAACGAACGAAAATGAAAAAAACTCCGCCGCTTCTCACTTTCACTCTCAAATTCTCTTCTCTCACTCCTTTTCGTTCGTTCCCTTAACCTAAAAACTCCATTTCGTTCGTTCTCATGCGACTCCCCCTTGGCCCCTGAGGTCAGGGGTTCGATCCTTACCCCCAGCATTATGTTGGGGTATTTCCTTAGCATGCCTTACCAGCCAATGTATTGGTGTTTCCTACATGCTAGTAGCCTTGTGAGGGTTAGCACTTGGGTTGACTTAATTTCCTAATTAAAAAAAATGCGACTTCTCAGATCTGTCATCGAAGATCTCTTTTTTTCATTTTTCTTCTGACATTCGAAGGTAATTGAAGAAGAGCAGCGAATTTCGTGAACTGCCTGCGTGAATAAGGTAACTTGTTTAGTTTTTCTTTTTCTTTTTTTTCGCCTGTCTTAATTTTTCATTATTTGTCATTTTTTCCAGTTCTGTTTGAAGATCTCGTGTTTTTATTTTCGTCTGTGTCGACATTTCTTCGCTTTCTTCATCAACGCAACAAAAAAAAAATGTAGACATTTTCCAGTTCGAATTTCCGAAATATTTGACAAAGAACAACTAAAGAGGAGCGAGAAGATAATTGAAGAAGAACGAGGAGTTCGAACAAAATGACAGAAAATAATATCTTGCTTTTAGATCTGATTTTGTTTTTCTAGGTTCAATTTTTTATCTTTATTTTGTATTATTTAGATCTGACAAAGAACTAGCAAGAAGAAAAATAATATTTTATTTTAGTTCAATTTTTAGATTCAATTTAGTTTTATTTTTGTTCAATTTTTAGGTTCAATTTCGTTTTATTTTCGTTCAATTTCGTCTGTATTATTTTCGTTCAATTTCGTCTGTATTATTTTCGTTCAATTCATGTGTTTTATTCTGTTTTGACATTTTTGTATTTCATTCATGTTGGGTTCGATTCTGGTATAATATGAATTTTAATATATGAAGAAGCCAGTGAGTTAATGGTGAATTGACTTTTTGTTTTTTTTTTCCTGAAAAGTGAACCATTTGCGTTGGATGTGGCCCAAAATCCGACGCAAATCCTACTTTTTTTTTAAAAAAAATGAAACATATGCGTTGCACATAGCCAAGGGTGCGACGTAGATGAGTGATTTGCGTCGCACCTTCGGCTATGTGCGATGCAAATTCTCCTTCTTTGTTGGGCTGGGAAAGCCATCTGCGTCGCACTGTATACAACGTGCGACGCAAATAGCTAAACGATCTGCGTCGAGACCTGTGCTGTCGGACCCAAGTCCGAAGCAAATAGGGTCCCAGGTTCGACACAAATCGACCTTTTTCTACTAGTGGGAATTCTTGTAGTATTGAATGAAATTTCGTTATTCAACATTATTATCGTTTCGATTATAGTCACATCATCACCGTACATGATTGATGTACGAAAAATGTATATCATGTTTTAAATTAATGTATATCATGTTCCAAAATAATGTATATCATGTTCTAAAATAATGAGCACCATGTTATAAACAATGTACATCATGTTCTAAAATCACGTACATCATGTTCTAAAACAATGTATATCATGTTCTAAAATTCAGGACATGTTTGAAAATTTTCATAACACATTTGACATATTTCAAAACATAAATTAAATACTTTGCAATATGTTTGAAATAATTCAGAACATGTTTGAAAAAGTTTAGAATACACTACATAATTAAAATAATTTAGAACATGTTTGAAATAATTCAAAACATGTTTGAAAAGTTTTAGAACACACTTGAAATATTTCACAACATAATCAGAATAATTCGGAACATGTTTAAAATAATTCATAAAATGTTTGAAAAAATCTATAACACACTTGAAATATTTCAAAACATAACCAAAATAATTAGGAACATTTTTGAAAGACTTCATAACATGTTTGATTTTTTTTTTATCACACTTGAGATATTTCAAACATAATTAAAATGATTCCGAACATGTTTGAAAAAATTCAGAACACGCTTTTGATACTATTTTAGAACATAAGCTTGATATTATAGAACATGTATATATGTATATGTATTGATCATATTCTCATGTTCTAAAAAAGATATGTTCGTGTTCTAAATCTTAAAGTGTACTCATATAAGTATGTGTTCTCACATAAGAGGGTATTCTCACTAGATCCCAACCCAAGAGAATGCTCTTGTGAGAACACCTCCTTTATCTGAGAACACTTTCTTATGTGAGAACACATCATATGTTCTATCAATTAAGTGATATGTTCTGAATTATATCTTCTTTTCAAAAAGACTTCATTAAAGTTTCAAACTCAAATTCAATCTAGTTATTCACAAATATTACTAAATTCTTCATTAAATTTTCTGAAATTCAATCTTTGTAACTCGCATTCATTAACTACGAATTTATGTCATCTCTCTCTCTCTCTCTTCTAAAAGACTAACTATCTCTCATCAAGAATACCCATTTTTTTCCTCAAGTAGACTTAGTTGAAGCTCCAAGTTCAACTCCAATCAAATTTTTTACAAGTGCAACAAAATTTTTCATAAAAGATTCAACTTATTTAGAGTAAATTCATGTTTCTTCTCTTTTCTCAAGATGACCATTTTTAGTACTCAAGAATATTCATTCTCTCTCCTCAAATAAACTCAACCAAATTCAAGATAAAATTCAATAAAGTTCTTCATATATGAATCAACAAAGTGACATGAATTCAACAGAGGTTCTTACCAAGTTGAACGAATTATTTATCAAATTTTTTCAAGTTCGATTTTATTTAGGTTGAATTTCATGTTTTAAAATTTTGTATTTCATGCTCTAAAATTTGTTGTTTCATGTTCTAAACATTGAAAATTCTTGTTCTAAAATAATTGCTATAATTGTGTTGATGATGCATGATTTTGATCATTTGATATGGTAGATGATGATTGGTCGTTATTGCTAAGTAGCAATTTAAAGCTTGTTGAGGTGAGATAAGATGAGTTCACATTGTGATTTTTTATATGTGGTATTACATATGTTCTAAAAGTTATTATATATAATATGGGATATAGTGTATATGTTCTACAAAATGGTGTACATGTTCTAACATTTTATTGGAATTAATTTAAGATGTACTTGTAATCATGTATAACATACTTGAAATAATTTAGAACATGCTAAAAAATATTTAGAACGTACTTGAAAAAACTTAGCACACACTTATAATAATTTAAGACATAAGCTTGAAAAATTTAAAACATGTTTTTATCAATATGTGTATATGTGTTTAATAGATTCTTACGTAAAAAGACGTGTTCATGTTCTAAAAATCATAGCATATGTTCTATAAATTCTTGTCCTAAAAAAATGTAGCATATGTTCTAATAAGTGTTGAATATGTTCTTAAAATAAAAAAATTAAGTATTTTCTAAAAAGTATTGCATATGTTCTCAAAAGTGTTGTGTAATGTTCTAAACATAAATCTGTTCTCACCAGGGATGGAAATGGATCAGGTTCGGGGCTACTGGAGCTTCACCCGCATCCATCCGCTCCACCCGCATCCATCCATCACCCGCTAAGCCATCACCTGCATCCATCCATCCGTCATCCACCGAGTGAACGGGTGGGTCGGGTGGTTAGCCGGTGAGGAGATATATAACAACTTTAACAAAAAAAATATGCCATAAGATACATATTTTTTAAAATTTTCAAATAAAAAATTTAATAAAGTAAATAAACACTTGTAATTGACAAAATGGATGATGGGTCGGTGTTAAGCGGGTGATGGGTGAAAGAAATCTCACCCGCATCCATCACCCGCTTTTCATCCATTTATTTCGGGTTTTCACCCACTTAATAAAACCGGGTTAAGTGGATGGTGGATGATCCATCATCCATTTCCATCCCTAGTTCTCACATAAGATATATGTTCTCACATAAGGATCCATTCTCACTGGATCTCGATCTGGGAAGGCTCTTGTGAGAACACACTTCATTTATGTGAGAACATATTCTATGTTATATAAATTAAGTTATATGTTTCAACTTATGTCTTTTTCTCAAAAAAAAACTCCATTAAAGTTTCAAACTAATGTTTAACCATTTTTCACAAATTTTACTAGATTCTTCATTAAATTTTCTAAAATTTAATTTATTTAGCTCACATTCATTAACTACGAATTTATTTCGTTTCTATCCCCCCTAGAAGACTAATTCACTCTCCTCACGAATTCCATTTTCTTTGCTTTGGTAGACTTAGTTGAAGCTCCAAGTTCAACTTTAATTAAGTTCTTCGCAAGTGCAACAAAATTATTCTTAAAAGATTCAAATTATATAGAATGAATTCAAGTTTGTTCTCTTTTCTCAAGATGGCCATTCTCACTACTCAAGAATACTCATTCTCTCTACTCAATTAAACTCCACCAAATTCAAGATAATATTCAACAAAGTTCTTCATATATAAATCAACAAATTTATATGAATTAAACAAAGGTTCTTACCAAGTTTAACGAATTATTCATCAATATTTCTAAGTTCGATTTTATTTAGGTCCAATTTCATGTTCTAAAAATTGTTATTTCATGCTTTAAACTTTGCAAATTCATGTTCTTATAATAGTGTATATATTCTACAAAATGATGTACATGTTTTAAAATTTTACTGGAATTATTTTAGAATGTACTTGTAATTATTGATAATATACTTGAAACAACTTAGAACATGTTAAAAAGAATTAATAAATACTTGAAATAATTTGAAACACACTTAAAATAATATTTTAGAACATACTCAAAATAATTTAGGACATAAGCTTGAAAAGTTAAAACATGTGTATGTCAATATATGTGTATGTGTTAATTAGGTTCTTAAGTAAAAAGATGTGTTGATGTTCTAAAAATCATATCATATGTTCTATAAGTTTTGTTCTAAAAAGTGTTGCATATTGTAGACACATAACCGTTTCTCCTGATTTAAGGACCCATTGATGAAACATGCTGCGGTTTTAATTGGTACGACTTAGGGGGAGAGCAGTCCAAATAGCCAGGCCCAAAACAGTGTTAAAGTTAAAAGCCTATTTATTTTCACAATCTTATTTTAAAACCCAATTAATTATGTTTAAAAATTAGTTTTACTTTGAGCCCAAAAAAACATGTTTTGAGCTCAATCCTTTGAAAAAGCCCATTTTAATTATTCATGATAATTAATTGCTTTTACTTATTATTTGAATAAATATTTTCAAAAATAAATAATTATTTTCAAAGATATTTCTAAAATTAATTAAAATTAGATTTTATCTTGTAAAAGTTGATTTTCGAATTTAAAGAATAAAAGAAAGGAAATATTATTTTTAATAAGTTAACTTTTGCACGTTCTTTTTAAAATAAGTCAACTTTTCGATTAACTATGAATAATTTAACCTTGTATCTACTTTTGTTAAAAATTAGTTAAATCACAATGTCATCTAATTAAAATGTGACACGTATTATAATTTCAAAGTCATTAACTTGTTTACAGCAGAAGTAGATACAAGGTTAACTTATTCTAAGATAATCAAAAGATTGACTTATTTTGAGAGGATCAACCAAAGATTAACTTATTAAAAATAATTTTTCCTAAAAGAAAACCCTACAAAAACGTGTTGAAGAAAAAATGTTGTAATCGTGTCTAACGTAGACGGTGCATCTGCCACGCCACGTGCGTGTAGGGCATTGGCTATGCCGCATTAGGTGCACCTATTTGCGTCTGACACCTAGCTTTGTGCGTCAAGCAGTGACGTGCACCCAGCACACTCTCATGCGCGCCGCACAATTCAATTTTATGTCTTTTTAAATATTTTTGCTATGTATAAGCCATGATTTGGCAAATCAAAATACAATACTTTCCCACACTTCAATACTTCGATATCTTTACTAGCAAACACTCAAAATCACATTTAAACACATTTAAACACATTTAAATACATTAAAACACATTCATACCTCCAAATTTCCTATTTCAAGCTTCAAGATTGCTCATCCTGAAAATTGTTGCATAAGACGCATGCAACAATGATCTTGAAGGAATTAACATTATATGTACATTCTTCTCTAAATTTCCTTTCTTTTTTTATCTTTTACATTAATTACATTGATATTATATTCATATGCATGGTGTATGATTTAATGTTTTCATCATCTCACATGATTATTATTGCTAATCAAAGACCTAAAGAACTATTTCCAATATCAAATTCAGATAATTTGGACAACCTGTTAGGATTCTAGTAATTTGATTGCATAATAACATGTCACCAAAAACTTAGTCTTTTGTTTGTTTGACGAATCGATCGACATAGATTAATTATATAGATTGCATTAAAATATTTCTTGGTTATTTAATTGCACAAAACTTGACATGAATCGATATTAAGTAGAGATCATCAATGTACGAATTTGATTTATGATCTTATTCGTTCCCTCAACACCGAACTCAATCTATGATTCATTGACCATTAATGGAGTCATGATGCAGAAATCTACATTGGATAAGTCCCTAAGTTATCCCTATGATTTCTCAATATCCAATTAGGTTTATGAGTCTTCCTCTAAATACTTATTGGCGACTTTTAAAAAGTTTTCAATAAAGCCTTGACAAGGAGGTTATCAAATATGCTCTCATCTCGCGTAGGCAAATGAGTGGTTGAAACTTGAAAAATACGTATCATACTATTTTTTATACTATAGAATGACATACAGTTTTGCATATGCATGACTATTCTTTAAGCCACCATAAGGATAATCTTCCTTACCTCATTAGCACATGTTCTATGCGTAAGGCCACCCCGGGTGTTTGCTCTTTGTCCTTTAGAACGCTTCCTGAGCGATAGTCGTGGATATTAGCCATAAGTAGACCAACCGAACCATGACACTATTCTCTTTTTCCTAACTCGAGAATTTGATTGCGTCTTACGTCGCCACTTTTTTTAAGCAAATGTACGAAGCGTGGGATTAATCTCTTAGTTATGGGCCCTTTTCAGCCTTAACTAAACATGTCCATAGCTGAAACATAGAACTGGACTTTAGGATGATAACTTTTGTATTCATGTTATATGAAATTTTCTTGTGATTGCGATATTTTCTTGTTATCAACTTGTCAAAACGTTGATATGTATTGCACCTAAAATCACGTCTATGAAGATTGTCAAAATTGACCAAACTTTCACCGAATGAACAAATTGCATGCCGGGGGGTAGTGTGCCAAACGCACCATGGTGCGCCTGGAGCACAACCCTCGCGCCAGACACAAAGGCCCTGCTTCGAGAGTAAAACTACAAGCCCAAACGCACCACATTGCGCCTGACGTACAGCCTTGTGCCGCAACACTATTGCGTGGTGCGCTGCCTTTGCATCTCATGTTATTCCCAATTCGGCTATCGTTTAAGTCCAAATAGTCCGTCAAGAAATCCTTCACAATGTCATGTTTGTCATCATGTCCCTAAATTATATGGAATTAGCTAAAACCCTGCCTAAATTGCCACAAAGCATGTCGGAATGCACCAAATGCATTGAGTTACGCCTGGCACACCGCTCTCGTGCCAGACGTACAAGATGCACGCCGTGCGTAACTATGTTGTGTGGCACGCATCTTATTCATCTCATGTCTTTGTCGATTTAGTCTTTGTGGTGGTCAATCATTTGTTCTTTCTGTCTGCATTCGCGTGGAATCATGATCATTCTACGAGTCACTTTTGTCTAAAAATGAAACTCACATAATTGAAGATAAAAATCAATCTTTTCATACATATCATATAAGGTCGAGTTAGAGTTAGAGTTGTCATGCATGTCTATCTTCTCCTATTTTATTCCTATCAAACAAATCTTCCCTATCAATCTTACCCCATCATAGTCCATCTCTTTGAAAAACATATCCTTTTCAAAATTAGTCATACACCCTCTTCTATTCTACATTTTTTGTAAACTTTTATAAATCATCATTATACAACATATAAAAAAAATATTTTCAAAATCAATCCATCATCTTTCATAGTAAAAGAAAAAACAAGAGGTCCCTTTCAAAAACAAATTTCAAAAATTCTAAGTGCAGTCTAAATACCTCTAATCCAATCCAATCCTGTCCAATGAACTCAATCTCAATCCATTTGCATTCATTTTACACTAGTAGAATTTTTGCTTATTGCCGCAGAGGAATTGCTGTGGTTTTACCCATACGCAGCAATAAATCACGTCAAAAGAAATGGTAAAATTGAAAATACACCTATTGTTGCGGTTTTCAGCCAAAACCGCAACAATAAATGTCAATGGGAAAATTTTTCGAATTTGGTTGAGTATTTGACCAATTCTATTGCTGCGGTTTCCTGCTAAACCGCATCAATAGATTAACAAACTATTTTTTTTAATAATATTTAAACCTATTGCCGCAGTTCCTAAACAACCACAACAATTGACTATGATTAATAAGACAGGCGTGGCAGTTAGGGTTCTTGTTCCTCACTTTTTACTTAGCTTCTTTCTCTCATCCCGCCATTTTCTCTCAACCTCTCACTCTCCTCTCATCCTCTCATCTCTCATCTCAACCTCTCACTCTCCTCTCAACTCATCGGTCTTTCAGAAACTCCTCTCAACTTGTCGGCCGTTCAAAAACTCCTCTCAGCATCTTCGCAGTCCTCGCCACTCCTTTCTCTCTCCTTCCTGAGATTTGTCCTTCTTCGTTGGCCTTTCAATCAGTGGCGTAAAGCATTTTTTTTCACTGGTCTTCCATTGATTTATATATGTTTCTAATTTAATGATAAAACTTAAACCACCTAAATGACCTTGATTAATAAAATAAAGAAAAATAAGAAAATGTACATACTTTAGATTAGGAGTTTATTCCCTCCTGTGGTCATTAACCGTCATCCATCAACCATCTGATGACCTAAATATGAATAAGAGGATAACATACAAATTTAGAAGATTTTAAAGTACGCAAACAACGTGTAAAAGGTTGAACATGAACAATAATCAATCAATTTGTAAGACTTTCACAACCATGTACTTACATTTATAGCTAGAAATATCTTGCTACATACTCCAATAAGAAAGAGAAAACAAATTAATCGACAAAAATATAAACCCAATAAACAAACCTTAAGAACTAAATGATGAGTACAATGGAAGTTTTTACAACTTGGAAACTACTTACAAGCTCCAAAAACTTGAAACAATTCAGTAATTATAAGAACACTAATGAACAGTCACTCGTAGAACCCCTACTTTAACAACTTGTTTGGTAGGCGGTATAAAATGATAATGTTTATAGTAAAAATTTGTAAACCACCTATTAAATTTCACGTTTTGAAAACAACTACCTAGTAAGTTTTTTTTGTTAAAAAATAAATACTTGTTATTAAGTTTTTCTTTGAATGTTACTGCCAAATGATGAATGTTGTTAACAACTTCCGTCAATGGACCCTATATGAAGATCAATTATCCCCTGATTCCAGTTTTAGAAGCCCTAATTTGCAAATTTTCAACCCCGATTAAATTTTCTCATCAAAGAGATGAAGAATTATGCCCAAAATGATAATCCTCGTATATAACCATGCCCAATTACCCAATTGTAAAAACCCTTATTTATAGATAATATAGTAACTCACTCCAAAATTTGTAAATTTTTAAAGAACGATGCAATTACTTGTTGCTAAATGTACAACAAGAACACTCTTGCTAAATATGTAATTGTTATTTTCAAATAAAAAAACTTATAGGTATTTGTTTTCAAAAAGTAAAAACTATTAGGTCGTATTTTACTAAATTTTCTAGTGATAATGAAATCATATGCATTTTGCGTGGAAAATCCCCTACTCGATTATGACTATTGTAATATAATCTCATTTCCAAACACATGATCTTTTTACTACACTTTTTAGTGTTAATGAATGATAATAAAGTTTTAAAAACAAAATGAGATGCTTAAGATGAAGACACTATTGAAGCTATAATGTATAGCGTACAACACATGTGAGTGTCCCACATTGATAAAAGAAGAGACATGAGTTGACTTTATAATGCAAAAGGATTATTCTATTCCCCTTTTTAACATATGGTTTTAAGGTGGAATTTTTTTTGTCTTGTTAAATGGACTCTTTGTCTTTATGATGAATGCAATCCAAATTCATATTTAACAGACACATTGTCATGAATATTGTTATTAGAATTGTCTTACAAATTAGCATTATAAATACATCATCCCATTTTATAACCACTTTCCAAACGGAACGTAACATATCATAAAATGATAGAGAGAATTTACCGCATTTCTCGAATAGGTTGCATATTTCATTAGAATTCTGAATACAACTAACGTAATGAGTTAGATGCAACTCATGCAAGAATGTCTCTTTTCAGTCACGCATTTTATTTGAATAACTAAAGTTTAAGTAGAACTCTCAATGACTACGAGTCTGCGCTGATTGATTGTCGTGTATGAGAGCTGAAATGAGAACCATATGTGTGAAATAAGATTCTTGCCTTGGATCTTATCTATAGCCGACTGCCCTAATCCCTCACATCTCCAAATACGCGATGTGCTTTGACCCACTTCCCATCAGGCTTTAGCTGCCTCCGTTTTTGCCTTTGTTCTTTTCTCCGGTCCCACACTTCACAAGTTCACACGGATAATAAAGAGTATAGCGATCTAGATTATCATGCACGATGCAACTCAGGTTGTTGGCGGAGTAATACTTTTTTGAGCTGACCAAAGGTTGACTCGTCAAAATAAAGTTAACTTGAGTTGGAAAAATTAATATAAAATCAGGCATGATCCATCTCAAAATCAACCTGACACATCCTCATAAGTGAAGCTTTGAACTGATGAATTTGTATCCGATCTATGATAAGCTGTTTTTTCATTTGACTTGCTAGGAGTAGACTATTCTAACTATTTAATAGTTTTCTATCTCTACAAAATATTTATTTCTTTGCAAACAAGTAAATACACACCTAATAGTTAGATACTCAGTGTCACAAGAGTCTTAATCATTAAGGGTTACCGGTTTTAATTAGATAAAACCATGCTAAGATACTTTGTTATAGCCTAATGTAATTAAATTACAACGCCTAATAAATTAAGGCCATCAGTACTAAATGAGTCAATTAATGCAATATTTAATCTATTAATTAAACTGAATATTCTCACATATATCACAACTCCTAGAAAGATTATTTTATAACACACATGAAGATAAACCAGGCTGGACAATCAAAAGACAAACATGAAGATGAATACCTCCATGAATTTCGACTAAAACTTTGAACAAACTTGTTACTCAATACATGCTCTAATTATAGGCTAAGGACTAACTATAACCTTTGAAGGGGGTTGGCTAATCTAGGTTAAAGCTACGCTAGAGAAGAAAGTAAATTGCACACACGTTTGTTATGTGTTGTGTTTTTTTCTCTTTGTTTTGATCTTCCTTCTTGTATTTATACTACGTAGCTATGTGTAACTTTCTTGCTTCTTTGGAGGGAAATGATTTGAATAATTCATGATTCAAATCACAATTGCCATCTTTTGGCGACATAGTGATCACATCCCCTTACCCACGTTCTTGCATGCTCCATAATCAAATTAACTTCTAGCCACATCCTTGTATACTTTGGTGTCGCTTGACTTTCATCCCTTGACCATTCTTGAATGTTGGGCTTTCTTTTATGGGCTACTAGTTGTTGAATATTTATCATGGGCATCTTTGTGTAGTTGGGCCGCCCTACTTACATAAACATTAAACATTAAACCCTTTGGGGCTTGATGCAATATATCGTAATAAATGTTAGCTAAACATAAAAATGGTAATAACAAATTGCCCCCTGATTTGTGAAGTGATGTGCTCAGAACCCACAAATTATAAGCAGAGGAATATGCTCAATGACTATACCTAATTTGTTTTAATAACGCCCTGAAAGTAGCTTCTTCCATTATTCTAAGGTGATTGATAAATCTCTTTTTTGGATGGCTAAATTTGGTTGAAAAGAATAATCTGTCATGTATTCCTTCCTTTTTTTTCTTCTAGCCAAAGTGAAATACATTAAGAAAGTTTGTCTAGGACATGATCCCATGGTATAACTTTGTAACATCCAATAGGGAACTGCACCAAGGACCATAAGATTATGCCATATTTGGCATATACATATGTATTGCACTACATCTCTTGAACATGATCCATTCACCATTCGAAAGATTTTTTTACTCTTTGTATTTCCTTTAACGAAGAGTCTTCTGAGATATCTCCAAGGCATATATGGTTGCCAAACTTCTTCCCATGGTATAACTTTGTAACATCCAATAGGGATCTGCACCAAGGACCATAAGATTATGCCATATCTGGCATATACATATGTATTGCACTACATCTCTTGAAGATGATCCATTCACCATTCGAAAGACTTTTATACTCTTTGTATTTCCTTTAACGAAGAGTCTTCTCAGATATCTCCAAGGCATATCTAGTTGCCAAACTTCTTCCATGATGGCTTTACCCTAAAATTTGCACACCAATAAAGAAGTAACTTGGTCATTTCTATCAAATTTTGGAAATATCCATGCTTGTATTAAATCTAAATCTGACCCTATTTGAAAGGCCTTAGATTTCTCAACATGTTTTGGATCATTTTGTATAATAGGATTTTTGCCAAAATATTTATTATTCGTACCATTCCACCTAATGGATTATTCCTTTATGAATTCATCCTTATCTCCAGACATCATATCCAATGCTTTATGATGATTTAAACATTTGGACGGATAATGTTTATATGGTGGAGAAATTGAACGAAATATAGATAGACGAGTAAAATCCATTACTGACCTTCACATATGTCGTTTCTGATCTTGACCTTCACATATGGTGTTTTTACATACATATTTATAGACGGAGACCTAAACTTTTATCCACTTAATTTCTTAACCGCTTAATTAGATTATATTTATTTAGAGAGAAAAGTAAGCATCAAAGGACACGTGATAACTTATTCTAATGCAATAAAATATAGTTATTTTAGTAATAATTTATCATTCCACAATACATTCAAGAAATTACTTTTAGAAGTAATTTTAAATACTAAAATTTATCTATTTGTAGATAAATATTACCATTTAATCGAATGCTTTAATGGGTATTCTCTAGAGATGCTCTATGCAAACAAGCCCTACCATGGCATGGTACTTTTCATTCTCGATTCCATCGCGTGATGCATATCTTATGACAGCGAGTAGAAACCATGTCCAGGACCATAATTAAACCTTCCATTGAAGATCATCTTGCGATAAGTATTATCCCAAGTATATCTTCTATTTAGAAGGGCTAGGTACATCCAAGGGAAGAAGCCTCCTAAGGCCCATAACTCCCATAGTTGACATACACAATTAAAGTGTAATGTCCTTCCCTCTATCTCATCTTGGCCTGGTTCAACCCTTACCACCTTGACTGAGGTTTGGGTACATGTGAGAACCAAACTTTTGGCATAGGCCCAATTAAGAGTTTGAGATCTTGAAAAATTGAAGGCGTTTGCAACTTCTTTCCCCCAGTTCTTCCAAACTAGTAGTCGTTCATCTTGTGAACTATCTAGCAGTTTTGGCCAAATATAAGTAGCTAGTATATCCATGCTGGTGGCAACTTTGATAGTGCAGGATCTTACTAGTGCTGGATCTTCTGGCTCCACAATTGGGTCATCTCTAAGGATCCTAGCCATTTGTTCACCCCACTGTTTTGTCTTCATTATTATGAAGGCCTCTTTATCTTCTTGGATAATATCTAGTGATTGGTGGTGGTTGAAACAATCTTCATCAAGGTCGCCTACTACATCCTCATGATTCTTGAACTCCATCTTTTTTAAGTTTTGTTACATGAGAGGAGAATGGTGATAAAGGCTTTTTTTTTTTTTAAAACTTTGTAAGATAGGAATAGAATGATGAATGAGACTTCTCAACATAAACTTCTTTAAATAACCTGTTTGTTTCATATATTGGTCATTTTTATAATAACTTCTAGGATTAACCACTAAGTGTTTGGATCATTTTTCGAGAAGTTTAGAAGAGAACTTGACCAATTTATTGGTAAATCTCATGATGACTTCATTTTATAGACCTTAGGGCCTATATTTTTACTTCTTCAATTTATTATATACCTAAACATTTGAGTTTAATAACTGGGTATCATGAATATAAATAGGTAATTTGTACATATAAGGAAAAAATCTATATTGAGATTAAAATGAAATAAAAGTACACTTTATTAATTATCAACAAACGTTACATAGTATTTATAAAAACTATAAACACTGAGCATAATTGTTGATAAACTAGGTTTAATAAACTGAATAAAATGACATCCAATGTTACAAATACTGAGCATATTTTTTGTTAAACTAGGTTTAATAAACTGAATAAAATGACATTCAATGTTTACTCTAATACTATAACTTGGCCTAAGATGGGCAAAGCTAATGATGATTTGTGGCTCCTCATTCTCCTCCAAATCTGGATCATCATCATCCGCGTATTCTTCATCTAAGGGCATATGAAAGCCCATATCCATCATATGCTCATGCCACAAACGACAAGTACACTTATATTGGATTAGCTTTCTGAAGCTAGTGTTGTTTTCAAACTAGACCACCCGATACTTTCTTATGAACACTGGTAGGCGTTTGTCGTCTACTCCTAACCAAATATAATTAACCTACTTTCATGCACACTAAGTAAGTATAATGGAAGCAGGGATCGTATCCACAGGGAGCAAATGAACTTGATTGGAAATTAGCAAATCAAGAACCCTAGTATGTACTAAGGCCAAAGCAACCGAATAGGGGGATTTGGAACAATGTAAGTGATCTAAACTACTCACAATACTAAAACAGAAGAGATTACAATATAAAAAGGCCTTGGACTCGGTTAGCATCCACCCTAACCTACTTTGTGATCACGAAACCTTAACCCTCAACCTCTTCCTATGGTCACCTATTGAGAAGTCGATACTTCTATCCTCCTAGATCGTGTCTAACACACGATCTGCGTGGTTTGAACCGCTCTTACTATGAATTAACTCAAATGAATCGCACTTAAGTTCAAACCAAAGTAGCATTAAAAACGAGGAACACAATAGGATCACTAATGTTATTAAAGCAACAACATTCAAGTAATAAGCTATGCTTCTCTAAGTGCACAAGATTAATGTTCAGCATTTAATCAAACACCTAGTATGCTACATGGAGCTAGGAACACAACAATCCGATTATGCACCTAAAACTAGCATTAGATGATTCACACAACAATACTAGTAACGTTCCTAGCAAGGATTATGCAAATATCATGGAAATACATACAAGAAGCATCACAATGACCATAAGAAGATAGAGAGTAAGAAGTTCTCACAAGTAGATTAGAGCTTCAATAACCAAATCCAAGATGGAGTTTAAGCTAGCAAATCCATGAAATTCATTACAAATCTAATAAGGAAGAGTAGAAGAAACATATGGAACTCTCTTTCTCTCTCTACCTTTTTTCTAGTAAAGCTAAACTAAAAACTAACTAACCCTTTCCCTCCAAGGGAGGAAAAGAAAGTAAAAAGTGCAGCGGCATGGGTCGCGACTCGCGACAAGCTCGCGACTCGCGACAATAGGAAGGTCGCGACTCGCGACACTGATCGCGGGTCGCGACGAGTCGTCTGCCCAAAATACCAAAACACCAAAAATAAAAGGAGAGAATAAATAACTTGGCTTTTGAGGAACCATGAAGCTGTAGAACTGAAGTGATCAATCCTCGGGCGACGAATAACAATGAAGCTCGAACCACGGACCTCGAAACTCGGAAAGGCATCAATATAAAGGACAACGAGCAAGGCTCCGGGATACAAAAAGTGATCGGAGGGCTAAGATCGGCCCTCGAGTGTGCCATCATGTAAACTACTCCTAAACTCCTCAAATCACAACATCCTCCGGCAACACCTCCTAACGTCAAATTCTCCTAAATCCCGACACTAAGCTCGTACCGACACCAAAAACGCCTCGAAATCCGCCTAAGATTGGCGGATAACTTGGACACATCAAATTCCCCCACGCTTAAACCTTACTCGACCTCGAGTAAAAGAAAAAGAGAACTCGACACACCCAAGCCCCAAAATACGCCATACCTCGCCAACCTCCGGTTTGCCCTCCACAAGACACAAAAGCCAAACGACAAAATCTACCCCAAAAGAATCATCCTATACAAATGACCCTCGAATCCCAAAAGGTATCGGGACACGATCATCAACAATGACCTCCTACTCCAACCAACCCAAAATGCAAGGAAACTAAGGCACGAGGGTGAGTGATTCCCCCACGCTTAGCTTCTTACTCCATCCAAAACATACCATAAAACAAGCCAAGAAGAGATGTCTAACCCGCCTTTAAAGGACATAAAACAAGAACCTAAGCTAACTCGAAAACACCAACTCCGAATGCCGCCACCTTATGACGCCACCACCGACAAATGAGAATCAAAGCAAGTTTTCTTTTCTCTCTTTTTTTTTTCTCTCATTTTGCCTAGGAGCCCTTTCGGGTTTTCATCCTAGCTTCTCATTTTCATTTTTTTTTCATCTCTCTTCTTCTTTTGGCTCACAAAACTCACCCGCTCAACTAGCTCTTTTTTGCATAGGCCGCCCTTTCGGGTTTTCGACCTATCCGAGCCCCCAATTTTGCCCGAGTCGCCCGCCCTTGCGGGTTTTCAACTCAGCGGGATTCTTCTTTTTTCTTTTTTTTTTCTTTTTGTCACTTTTTTTTTCATGCTCTTTTTTTTTTTCAATTCATCAATTTACCAATATTAACAAAACAAACAAAATAGAACAAACTAAATATCACCACATTTAATCAATCTCTCCCCACGCTAATTATGCACATTGTCCCCAATGTGGAAAGGACAAAAACAAATAAGAGGGAAAGGGAAAGGAAAAGCTCTAAGATCCCGAGGGGCCCCCGCGCTCAAACCTGCGGGCCTCTCTCTCCTGGCGGCGTAGAATGCGCGCCTCCTCAATCTCGGATGTGGGATCGGAGTACCGGGACTCCTGGTTCTCCGGTCCCTGAGGTGGATAACGGGAGACAAAGAAGTTGTTCATGGCCGAAACCATGGAACCAACTGAATAAATCTGGTCCTCCATCCCGTACATCCTATCCTGCATCTCCCCCAAATCGCCCCTGACACTGGATAGTTGCTCAGTTACCTGAGCCTGAAATTGGGCGTGAGGGAGGTAACCCTGTTCCTGCTGATACTGCTGGTGGTACTGCTGAAACTGTTGGTATTGGAATTGCTGTGGCTGTGGTGGAGGCTGTGGCTGTGGTTGTGGCTTGGCTGTGGCTCCCTCTGACCTAACTCCTCCGCCACCACGGTGGCATACTTCTCATCAGGGGAAAGGAAGAGCTGCTCATGGGTAGTCTGATCTGTAATGGCTACCCGCGCCTGCGGTAAAGTCATATACCTAACATTCCGTGCCCCAAAGAGCCAAACATATCTCGTCTCATTGCCTACGGTTGTGAAGTTAAGCATAGTAATACTCCTCAAGGCAATGGTATCATAACAGTTGGAATCGCGAGAAAGCCGACTGCTAGCAGTCCCTAAGGGGGTCAATATGGGCTCGCCCTTCCTATCCACAGGCACCTGGACACCTAAGTGGGATGCTAAAAGGGTGATCATACCCCCCATACTCAACTTCCCAGATGTCTTCCCCTCTGCCGACTGGGCTAAGCACTTATCTACCCAAATCTTGACCCAATCTGGACACCCTCCCCTGTGGTGTCATAGCCCAAAGACATTTCAAATCAAATTCCGGTAAATTGGTAGGCTCACCTGCACAAAAGACCGTCATGGACAAAAGACGGTGCACATATCGTAGGGCGGGGTGGGGAATGGCGCTGCTCTTACAGTGGCTATGCCACGTGCCACCACCAGTGATTTTGTACCAAAAGACAGCAGGGTTATAGTTTTCCGTCTCCGAAAAGTCTTCCTCAGCCAAAAAATCCCAATCAAAAGCAGTTTCTATCTCAGCATATGTCATCTTATATAGGTGATCATTAAGAGAAAAAGTAATATATGCAGATTCATCTTCAGTTTCGGGATGTTTTTGCAGGGTTGAAAGAAACTCCAGGGTATACCTTTCGCAAGTGCGGGCTCTCTTCCAAAGAAAGTCTTTGAGGCCAACTTTGTTAAGAAGATATTCAACTGAGCTAGCTAACCCCAAATTTTCTAGGGTAGGATAGTCCGCAAACTTAGTTTCTTGTATTGTCCTCCCCGGTCTATCAAGGCGGTCCCAACGTCTCTTAGCATGGTCACTAAGCTTCTTAAGGCCACGGGAGTTAATGTGGGGGACGGATTCGGTTCGGCTTCTTTTGCTCATGGTTCTTTCAACTTAGGAGAACTATCAACAGTAGGGGTTAAACACAAGAACACCAACAATGACACTCTTACACTCCAAACACCCTCCACACAACAATAACCAACCACCAATTCCCAAATGAGTTCAACTATCACACCAACAACACCAAACAACTCAACAATTCCAATCAATCACTACAAACAATGACTCAATCAAACTACAACTCTACAATTAAGCAAGAATGGGATATTTCAAGCAAAATCAAAGAGAAGTAGAAAAGAGAATGTTATACCAAAATGTAGGTCATGTAGTGTTGTGTAGGATGATTAGAACTTGTGAATAGCTTCCTTAACCATGTAGAATGATCCTCCAAGCTTCAATTTGGATGGTGGTGCTCAAAATCAAAAACCCCCAAATTCTAGGGTTTGGTAAAAGGTGTGAATTTTCAGAAATTTTGGAGTGATTATGATGTGAAGGAGAGAAGAAAATGTAGAATTTGTGTTGAGAGAGAAAGAGGAGAAGAGATTGGAGGTGAAGATTGGAGTGTGGGAGATGAAAAGAGGAGTTTGAGTGAGTTTTGAGAGTGAGAGAGTGATAGAGGAAGGAGGGGGCTCGAATGAATGGGATTAAGGGAGAAAAAGAGGGTTTAAGTGAGCTGCTAGTAGAGAAAAACAGGCTTCTGTCGCGAGTCGCGATCAGTGTCGCGAGTCGCGACCTGGGGTCATCGCGAGTCGCGATCACTGTCGCGAGTCGCGACCTGCACAGTCTCGACCTGCGATGTTGGTTGCGGCTCGCGAGGGTCTTCTGTTTTTTCTTTTGTCTCTTTTTCTTCTTTGATTTTCTTCCTAACTAAAGAACGTTTTCTCATTTTTTTCTGTGCTCCCTCTTCACTCTTGTCCACCTATGACTCTCATTACTCTTTCATGCTCTCTTTTTTTTTTTTTTTTTTTTTTTTTTTTTTTTTTTTAACACATCAATAACCAATTCACTCATCCACATTTCACACACAACAACTTCACAAACTACGAGCTTTTCTTCTATTCCCTGCAAAACAAAAAAAAACCAAAAGCATAATATCTTCCAAAAACCAAAGGAAACTAATTTTTTTACACTATATACAACAAGCTCGTTTATTTACTGTCGTCGACACGACCTACAACCATATGGCCTAACCATAGTCTGGGTCGCCGAGAGGAACATCCTCGGCTCCAACCTGCTTGAATCCTTCAAAGTATGGCTTAAGCCGCTGACCATTGACCTTCAAAATTTTGGATGTGGCTTCACTTTGGATTTCCACAGCTCCATGTGGAAACACTTTCATAACAATGAATGGCCCAATCCATCTAGAACGCAATTTCCCTGGAAAAAGACGTAGGCGGGACTGAAACAAGAGGACCTTTTGGCCCACCTTGAACTTTTTTCTTATAATCAGCTTATCATGCCAAGCCTTAGTCCTTGCTTTATAAATTGCCGCGTTCTCATAGGCCTCTTTCCTTATCTCTTCCAACTCTTGCAATTGTAATTTCCGGTGCAATCCAGCTTCATCCAGGGCCATGTTGAAGCTTTTGACGGCCCAGTAGGCTTTGTGCTCAAGCTCTACTGGAAGGTGACATGGCTTTCCAAACACCAATCGGTATGGTGACATACCAATGGGGGTTTTATAAGCTGTCCTATATGCCCATAATGCGTCTTCCAATCGCAAGCTCCAATCCTTCCTACTTGGATTCACCGTTTTTTCCAAGATCGATTTGATTTCTCGATTAGATACCTCCGCCTGGCCATTTGTTTGTGGATGATAGGCCGTTGAGGTCTTGTGAGTCACATGATATTTTTTTAGCAGTGCACCAATGGTTCGATTGCAAAAATGGGTTCCCTTGTCACTAATCAATGCTCGTGGAATTCCAAATCTGCAAAATATGTTAGATTTGACAAAATCTGCAACCACTTTAGCATCATCAGTACGAGTGGCCTTAGCCTCCACCCATTTTGATACATAATCCACTGCTAAAAGAATGTACAGGAAACCAAAAGAGGTCGGGAAAGGTCCCATAAAGTCAGTGGCGGATCTAGGAATTTTAGATTGGGTGGGCCAAATTCGACGTATACTTTTTTATCATAAAAATATAAAATAACTTTAATTATCCATAATTACGCAAATATTGAAGATATGAAGTAGTTACACTTTTTTTCTTTTTAGTTCTTTATCCTTAATTACAAAAATCTATCAAATATTCTTATAACAATAAAGATAATTTAGTTGTATATTATTGATTATTGTTATGCTAATTTGATTATCTCCGTGATTAAGCTTTATAATACGCAATAACTAATATAACTTTTTTTTAAATAGAAAAAGCAGATGTAACAGAGTAAGTATAGTAGTATCTAATAGAAAGTAAACGTAGTATAGTAATAATTAGAAGTTTTTGGTAGAAAAGGAACAATTTATCATAACTGAAAAAGAAAAAAAAGATAATATTGTATATGTTCAAAATTGGAACAGTAATCAGGAAGAAATATATTTTTTCAAAAATGGCAAAATGTTTGCAAAAGTGGGAAAAAAAGTCTTCAAGAGGATTTGAACCCGAGATCTAGTAAAATCAATGAGACACTAATACCAACTGAACTACCACAATTGCATGTAAATATTTGCAACATTAAATACTAGTAAAGAACTAAAACCATGGAGTGGGCCATGGCCTAGGTAGGCCCCCCCTTGAATCCGCCACTGCATAAAGTCAATGCCCCACACATCAAAGATTTCACAGTACAAAACCGCACTTTGAGGCATTTCATTTCTTTGGGATATATTCCCGACCCTTTGACAATTATCACAAGATTTGCAGAAATGAAATGCATCCCTATGAAGACTCGGCCAATAAAAACCACATTCCAATACCTTTCGTGCTGTCCTTTTTGCTCCAAAATGACCTCCACATGCATGGGAATGACAAAAGGTAAGGATAGAAGTCACCTCTTCATCAGGAATACATCTCCTTACTATTTGATCTGCATAGTGCTTCCAGAGATAAGGCTCGTCCCATACATAATGCTTGGCATCGCTCTTGAGCTTATCTTTCTGTGCCTTGGAAAAATGAGGAGGAAAACAGTTAGAAACAAGAAAATTGACAATATCGGCATACCATGGGTGTAAGCATCCTAGGACCATCAATTGCTCGTCTGGAAACTCTTCCCGAATAGGCTCTTGCCATGGCTTCTCCGAACTTGGTTCTAGATCATAAGAGGATACCAATCGACTCAAATGGTCTGCAACCAAGTTCTCAGTTCCTTTCTTGTCTCGAACTTCCAAATCAAACTCGCTCAATAAGAGAATCCACCGAATTAGCCTAGGTTTGGCTTCTTTCTTCGCCATTAAATGACGGAGAGCTGCATGGTCAGTGAAAACAATTACTTTCGTCCCGAGCAAATAGGATCGGAATTTTTCCAATGAAAACACCACAGCTAACAACTCCTTCTCAGTCGTGGAGTAATTACGCTGCGCCTCATTTAGTGTCATAGAAGCATAATAGATGGCATGTGGCACCCTTCCAACTCTTTGTCCTAGCACTGCACCTACGGCATAATCGCTTGCATCACACATAATCTCAAATGGAAGGGACCAATCTGGAGGTTGAATGATAGGAGCCGAAACTAGCCTCCCTTTCAAATTCTCGAATGCCTTCTTACATGCTTCATCCATCACAAACTCTACATCTTTTTGTAACAACCTGCAAAGAGGAGATGAAATCTTCGAGAAATCTTTTATAAACCTGCGGTAAAAACCTGCATGACCAAGAAAAGAAACGGATTTCTCGCACATTAGTAGGGTAAGGTAAGGACTGAATAGTATCAATTTTTGCCTTATCAACTTCTATACCCTTCACAGAGACGACATGACCTAACACAATTCCCTGCTCAACCATGAAATGACACTTTTCAGAATTAAGCACAAGGTTAGTTTCAATACATCGTTTCAAAACCATAGTCAAGTGCTCCAAGCAATTTTCAAAGGAGTTTCCATGCACGGTGAAATCATCCATGAAAACTTCGACAAATCGCTCCATGTATTCTGAAAAGATACTTACCATACACCTCTGAAAAGTCGCAGGGGCATTGCATAGTCCAAAAGACATCCTCCGGTAAGCAAACGTGCCAAAAGGACACGTGAAGGTTGTTTTCTCCTGATCCTCCGGCGCTATGGCCACCTGAAAATATCCAGAATATCCATCTAGGAAGCAATAATAAGCATGACCAGCTAATCTCTCAAGCATCTGGTCAATAAAAGGCAATGGAAAATGATCCTTTCCTAGTTACCGCGTTAAGCCTACGGTAATCAATGCAGACTCGCCACCCATTTTGGACACGGGTGGGAACTAAGACACCATCTTTGTTCTCTACAACTGTGACTCCAGACTTCTTTGGAACAACTTGGGTCGGACTAACCCATTTGCTATCGAAAAATTGGAAAAATCATACCAGATTGGAGAAGTTTCAGAATCTCGGCTTTTACCACCTCCATCATAGGTGGGTTAAGCCGCCTTTGAGGCTGTCGCACGGGCTTTGCATCATCCTCCAACAAAATCCGGTGCATGCAAGTGGTTGGGCTTATTCCCTTGATATCTGCTATAGTCCACCCGATCGCCTCCTTATGCTCTTTTAGCACCTCGATGAGTTTTCTTTCCTGTTCCTGGGAGAGCTTGCTTGATATAATCACCGGTAGTGTATCTCCATCTCCAAGGAATGCATACTTCAAATGCTCAGGCAATGATTTCAGCTCAACTACGGGTGCCTGCAAAATAGATGGTAAAAGCTTCCCCGGAGGGATAGTCAAAGGCAAAGGACCCACAAAGGAAGGAACGAGTGGAAAAGTCACATGTTCCTCCAAAGCCTGGACTGTTTCCTGCAAGTTAGCACTTAAAACATACTCAACATCATTTCCTTCCAAGCTATGTTCAAGAGCTACCTGCAAAGAATCTTCTCCACCTATATCGAAAACATCCTGCGAATATGAATCAATGACATCTATGGAGTAACAAGAGTGGTCATCTCTCGGGAATTTCATGGAATCGTAGATGTTAAACTCTACAAGGCTTCCATCAAATTCCATCGTAAGACATCCACTATGCACATCAATTTTTGTTCTAGCAGTTTTTAGAAATGGCCTTCCTAACAAAATAGGAGTAGCGTGCTTGTCATGCTCCATATCTAAAACATAAAAGTCAGCAGGAAAGATTAACTTATCGACCTTAACCAACACGTCTTCTACTATCCCTTTCGGGTAAGCATTAGAGCGGTCAGCTAACTGAATCACAACACCAGTTTCATGTAGGGTGCCTAGTTTTAAAGACTCATACAAAGAATATGGAATAACATTAATCGAAGCCCCTAAATCTAGCATAGCCCTAGGAAATGTGGTGTTCCCAATCACGCAAGGGATAGCGAACATGCCCGGATCACTGCACTTCGGAGGAAGTGCCTTTTGGAACATGGCAGAGACATGCTCGCTAACCTTTACCTTTTGGGCTCCCCTTAACCTTTGTTTCCTTTTTGTTGTACACATTTCTTTAAGAAATTTAGCATACCTAGGAATTTGCTTTAAAGCATCCAAAAGGGGAATATTTACCTCACACTTACGGAAAGTCTCATAAATATCACGATCACATTCTTTTTTCCGAGTATCTCGCAGTGCTTCTGGAAAAGGAGGAGTTGGCTCATAAAGTGGTGGAGGTGGTGGTTGCTTGGACTTCTCATGAGATGTGGAAGGCTCAGGTTCGGGCTCTGGTTCTGGCTCAGGCTCCGGCTCTGGCTTATAAACAACAATCTCCTCCTCGACCTCTTTATCTCTTCCTTTTATCTCTTTTCCGCTCCTCAAAGTGATTGCACTTGCATTTTGTTTCGGATTAAGCTCCGTTTGAGACGGTAGCTTTCCCGAATCTCGCGCCTCTAATCGGCTCACTGCTCCAGATACCTGACTCATTTGTTGCTCCAGATTCTTGATGCTCGATCGGGTCTCCTCCTGAAATTGAACCATATTTCCCTGCATGTTAGTCACATTTTTAGTTAAAGCATTAATCATATCTTCAGTTGACATGCTGGTACTCGGTCCCTGTACTTGGCCTTGTGGCCTAAAATGTGGAGCTCCTTGCTCCTGGTGTCTCGGGTAAGGAGGTGGAGGACGGTTATACTGGTGCGGTCCCTGCTGGTTTCCCGAAACATTACCATATCTCAAATTGGGGTGATCTCGCCAGCCAGGATTATATGTATTGGAATATGGGTCATACCGCTTCTGAAAACCTTGGCCCTGAAATCCGGCCGCCTTCACCTCTTCACTCGCTTCCTCCTGCAAATGAGGACAAAAATCTGTGGAATGATTTAAAGAGCAAATGCCACAAGCTTTCACATGTTGAGTATTCTTGTCTTTGTCATGAATTCCCGAACCATAGATGTCAATGCTTGCACTTGATCCTCTAATTTAGAAGTTCCAGGACTTTCGGTAGCCATACGACGAGCTCCTGATCTTCTAGTGAATTGTCTCGAGCCCTCAGCTAGCTCGTTTATCAAATCTTTAGCAGCTTGTGCAGTTTTATTCACAATTGAACCTCCACTTGCTGCATTAACCATTCGTGCATCTTCACCACTTAATCCATTATAGAAGTAAAGCACTAAGTCTTCATCTGCATAGCCATGATAAGGACAACTAGCACATAACTTCCTGAATCTAGCCCAGTACTCATAAAAGGTTTCATCACTCTTTTGCTCGATGTTGCTTATCTCCTTTTTCAACACCGAAGACATTGAAGTCGGAAAATATTGCTCGAGAAAAGCCTTTTTCAAATCAGCCCACGTAGAAATGCTACCCGGTGGAAGGTAGTATAGCCAATCATTTGCCGCACCTTTTAATGAGAATGGAAATGCCTTGAGTTTCACCTTTTCTTCCGACACGCCACTTGGTTTCATGCTGCTACACACCACATGGAACTCCGAAAGATGCTTATTCGGATCCTCACCATTTAGCCCATAGAATGTCGGAAGCAAATGTATTAATCCTGATTTCAGCTCAAAATTTTCCCCTTCATCTTCTTGTGGGAATGTAATGCATAAAGGTTGCTGATCAAGGTTAGGAGCTGTGAGCTCCTTCAATGTGCGTGGCTCGACTCTCGGAGGCATCTCTTCTTCTATTTCGATAGCAAAAGGAAGCTCCTTAAAGTTTTCACGCCGTTCTCTTCTCAACCTGAAAAGAGTTAATTCCAAATCTCGATCGTACTGCAAAGGATGTTGGTTAGTAGCACGAGTATTAACCATAAACTACAAAGCAATACAACCTAAGGAATAAAAATTCACTAATTACAAACAAGTAATGCGTTGCTCCCCGGCAACGGCGCCAAAATTTGGTAGGCGTTTGTCGTTACTCCTAACCAAATATAATTAACCTACTTTCATGCACACTAAGTAAGTATAATGGAAGCAGGGATCGTATCCACAGGGAGCAAATGAACTTGATTGGAAATTAGCAAATCAAGAACCCTAGTATGTACTAAGGCCAAAGCAACCGAATAGGGGGATTTGGAACAATGTAAGTGATCTAAACTACTCACAATACTAAAACACGAAGAGATTACAATATAAAAAGGCCTTGGACTCGGTTAGCATCCACCCTAACCTACTTTGTGATCACGAAACCTTAACCCTCAACCTCTCCTATGGTCACCTATTGAGAAGTCGATACTTCTATCCTCCTAGATCGTGTCTAACACACGATCTGCGTGGTTTGAACCGCTCTTACTATGAATTAACTCAAATGAATCGCACTTAAGTTCAAACCAAAGTAGCATTAAAAACGAGGAACACAATAGGATCACTAATGTTATTAAAGCAACAACATTCAAGTAATAAGCTATGCTTCTCTAAGTGCACAAGATTAATGTTCAGCATTTAATCAAACACCTAGTATGCTACATGGAGCTAGGAACACAACAATCCGATTATGCACCTAAAACTAGCATTAGATGATTCACACAACTTACTAGTAACGTTCCTAGCAAGGATTATGCAAATATCATGGAAATACATACAAGAAGCATCACAATGACCATAAGAAGATAGAGAGTAAGAAGTTCTCACAAGTAGATTAGAGCTTCAATAACCAAATCCAAGATGGAGTTTAAGCTAGCAAATCCATGAAATTCATTACAAATCTAATAAGGAAGAGTAGAAGAAACATATGGAACTCTTTTCTCTCTCTACCTTTTTTTCCTAGTAAAGCTAAACTAAAAACTAACCTCAATCCCCTTTCCCTCCAAGGGAGGAAAAGAAAGTAAAAAGTGCAGCGGCAGGGGCGCGACTCGCGACAAAGCTCGCGACTCGCGACAGTAGGAAGGTCGCGACTCGCGACACTGATCGCGGGTCGCGACGAGTCGTCTGCCCCAAAACTATCCAAAACACCAAAAATAAAAGGAGAGAATAAATAACTTGGCTTTTGAGGAAGCCATGAAGCTGCAGAACTGAAGTGATCAATCCTCGGGCGACGAATAACAATGAAGCTCGAACCACGGACCTCGAAACTCGGAAGATGCATCATAAAGGACAACGAGCAAGGGCTCCGGGATACAAAAAGTGATCGGGGGTAAGATCGGCCCTCGAGTGTGCCATCATGTAAACTACTTCCTAAACTCCTCAAATCACAACATCCTCCGGCAACACCTCCTAACGTCAAATATCTCCTAAATCCCGACACTAAGCTCGTACCGACACCAAAAACGCCTCGAAATTCGCCTAAGATTGGCGGATAACTTGGACACATCAAACACCCCTAGGCTGCTCTCACAAATGATTGATCTATGGTACATATAGGCCAAATCCGGAGAAAAAAACTGTTAAGCAATATTTTTCCCCCAATCCTTGCACACTGCCAGAAGATTGAGTGGATCATTTTTTCCTAGTAGGGGCCACAAATTACTAGCTAGGAAATCTATGTTATTTCCTACACTTGTGGCACTAAAGTATTTCTTCTTTATATCTCTTGGTTGGATCTTTGAACCCTCCCCAAAATATTTGAAAACTTTATCCTGCCATTTCTTGATTTCAATTTCTTTGAATTCTTCCCAATATTCCTTGACAATATCAATTTTGAATTTATTCCTCCAACATTCCTCAGGAAAGTTAGGGATATAATCAACTTGAGGATTGTCCATTCTGTTTGGAATGAAAAACTTTTGTGTAAAAAGAGGGATTTTATAGCAGTAATCAAACTTAACTACTTAATGATATTACATTTCTCAAAACAATTATTCCTATTTGTAAGGGATAACCAAGTGTCATGCTTATTTATAAATATTTAATTAAATTGCTTAATTATCTTAAGTCTGATTAGTGATCCCATATCCCCATTTTTTGGCCCTTAGTGGGTACAGTGGGTGAACATGGTTTATCCATTATGTACCCCTTAACTCTTAAATTGTACTTGTAAATTTTTAGAGTTAAACCATTAGTATTAATGGCGTACAAGTGGAACCCTCATCATTACTATTAGAAGCAATCGTATTCCAAGTTTAAATAGATTTCTTAGTATCCCAAGAGTCATTTTATACTTCATCCGTTTCAAAATAAGTGCAACACTTCTTGTTTTCACGTTTGCCAATGCACTATTTTAACCATTAATATCTTCAATTATCAATAAGTAAAAATTATAAAAAGTTGATATTAAAAAATTTCACATTCAGACGAATCTAACAAGATTCCACATGACTATATTTTTCCTAAAATGTAAATCACCAAAGCTATTTAAAGTTTAAATTGTGAATAGTAAATACTATGCAAATGTTGCACTTATTTAGAAATGGAGGAAGTATGTCTTTTTAATGGAAATTAATTTGACATGCATTATTTGATGTGATGGTTATTATGAAGCGTTCATCTTATTTAAAAATCTAAATTATGATTGGAAAAATATAGATGCAAAAATAAGTGAATAATGAAAATAAAACTTAAAATTGCATTAAATTAAAACGCACAGGAGATAAAAAAAAATATTTTTTATATTTCATTAAAAGGGTAAAAATAAAAACGTACAGCCTAGACTAAATTAAAGATTTTAAGAATCTTTAATTAACTTAGAAAACTAATATTAATTTCCTAAGTCTAGGCTACACTAAGTTTTTGGAGATGCGTGCTTGTAAGCATCTAAGTCAGCCTCAGAGTCAATGCCCTTGGTGTCTCCTTCGGTCGGGCCATAGTGGTACTTAGCCTTGGACTTGCTGCTACTCCCATGGACCTTCCTCCTCTTTGCAGGAGGTTGGTCATCTTCATCTTCTTCCTCCTCCCATTGGTGGAAGGAGGAGGGACATCCTCTTCTTCTTCTTCCTCCTCTTCCTCTTCATCATGACCATCATCTCCATCAGAGTCATCTGATGAAGAGGACGATGAGTGTCTAGAGGAGGAATCCTCTGAGGAAAAGGGGTTTCCCCCTCTCATCTTTTGATTCCTCTTCCTCCTCTTAGAGGAGGAGTGTCTTTCTTCTTCTTCCTCTAACTCCTTTATTAAGATAGGACAAGGGAGAGGGGTTGGCGTCTGGGGCCAAGGTTGGTTATTAATGGGAGTTAACCTCTTCTGAAAAGGAGAATTCTGAAGATGATGTCTGAGAATCCATGATGATCTTTTTGGGGGATAAGAGGTTTTTGAATATCAGGAGATGGATATGAATTTTGTCATTACATCCTTCCCTTTTATAAGGAAAGTTGCCATCTCTTGAAAACCTATTAAGTTAAAAAATTACGCCTCTTTGATTAAAAGTGGGCCTTAACCGGTTATTTGATGTTTGGGCTTCCTAGTCAATTATTCATTTAAAATGGATTCATATGTGACCTATAGCCCCTTATATTTAGAACTTGGCGTTAAATTGACCCATTAAAAGATGACCCAAACTAAAAAGACATGCTTTATGCACATGTTCTATTCTTCAGTTGTCTTCTCCATTAATATCCCTTTAAGCATTTCAGGAAAACTTAAAATCTTTCAGACCAATTTAATTCTTTCGCAAACTCACATACATCAATTAAATTTAAATTCACCATGTCTAAATAAGCAAGGACTCACCGCGAAAATGAAATTAGTGAGGCGCTGGCTTCAAAGGCTACCTCCATACAATCCGAAGCTGCTCGCCAACTATGCAACACCATAAAAGTGAACATTAGGTATTATAAATCCAAGTATTCTAGTATGCGAATAAATGTTCTGATACTCCTGATATGCGCTTGGAGGAGAAAACGGCTGCTATTGGACCTGAATTTCCTTTTAAGCTAAGGAACCAACATCGTCAACCTATTCTGGAGCAATGTTACCAATTCTTGGATCACATCATCTTAGAATATGGAAAGCCCAAGATGCTTCCTTTCACTTCAAGGTCAACTTTCCATTTACATTGGCCTCTATTAGTAAACAATTTAAGGGTTGGATTTCAGGAGTGGATGCAAGGGTATGGTTTATGCGCATACAACCCTTTCACGAAAAATGGACCAAGAATAAGATACTTTCCTTCTTGAGGCTAGCTTCTTATGAAACTATTCCTTTTGATGGAGCCCTTTCTACTGCTTTATTGGCTTGTTGGGATCTTGTCATCAATTATTTCTTTTTCAAATGGGGGACCAATGATTATAACCTTAGCTGATATTGCCTTCATCACCGGAACTTCTCCCACAAATAAGTATGGGATTGACCTCCCTATCTTCCATCATGTGAAAGAATACAATGAATTATATAGTCAATGTCTATCTACCTTTCGCCAGATTGCTAGTCCTTCTGCCAGTGCTAGCAAGTGTGGCTTTCAAAGGTTTGTTGACTTTTTCACCAATAAGAATTCAAGTGAGGTAGTGACTCCCTAGGAAGAAGTATTATTCCTCACCTTTGCTTTTTCCAGACTGATGATGTCTAGGGGTGGAGGTGTAGTAACATTATGGCTATGTCTAACTGTGAACATCTCCAACAATTATGAGGAATTTGCTTTAACTCCTATTTTATTAGGACAACTTTACAGATGCCTCTTTAGAAGTAGAGAGTCCTTCAAAGGTTTTGGCATTCCTACCTCTGAATCTCCCATTTTCTCTACAGATAAGGAGTTTGGACTCCTATGGCTCTTGACTTGTTGGGGCCATACATAATTTTCAAGCTTTTGTTGGTACTTAAACCCCTTCCTACCTTTGAAGTAGCTAAAGGGAAAGATGGAGAAGACCCTTCCTTTGATCCTCTTTCATTCCTATTCAAATGCTGGGCCCAGGATTTGGTGTTTTGGTGGCACTGTGGGTAATATTTGAATAAGAAGGATAAGGAAGTTAGGATATCAGAAGATATAAAGAAGTCAAGAAGGGATAAATACTGACGTTCTAGCGGTTGAGAGGAAAGGGGATGTAGTTCCATAATTTACTGGCGTAGCCCATTCAAAGGGGAGCGTAATAACGGTTGTTTAGAATAATATTTATTGTTTATATATATATACCTGGTGTAAAATGAAGTTCTCCCTCTAGCTAACATTGACCTATCCCTCTCATATTCAAACTAGTTTTACAAACTGTTCCTGACTATGCAGAAGAAACCAAAGTATCAATGTAATCTCTCGCTTCTATTGACGGCGTTAGCCTAATAGTGGATTGGTGATCAGGAGCATCACCCGCGATTTTTCCCATCATTCGGATTTTCCGCGTCAACAATTTGTTTGTTCTTCTAATACTTTACTTTCGTATTTTCTTTAATCCTGTAACTTTATAATTTGGATAAGTATATGAATCTTATTGTTGGCTCCCTTTTCCTTTTGAGCACATAGTACAAAATCGACATAAACAATTTGGAGCCCACCGTGGGGCCACCACAAGATTTCTACACATCTTTCTACAATTTCTGTTTTTCGTTGTTTTGCATACACCCGTCTTTCACTTTCTCCCCTCTTTTTGTGTTTTCAATGGTAGGCCAATGGATCAGCACTCATGAGGTCATTGATGAACTCAATCACGTCAAAGCAAAAATGACCGCATTGAAAGAGAGATACGTCGCGTCTTGTATGGAGAACCAAAGTATGAAATCCACCCATCAACACTCGAAAGGGCCGAAGTCTCGCAACACTGGCGACGTCCCCAAAATGCAAACTTGGACGCCGAAGGATTCGAGACCCCATTAAGTCGTGCTATTAATGATAATGGCGACGAGTCAGACAAGGACGATGGTAATGAAGATGGCGATGGCGTCAATCCCCCAGAAAGGGCGTCCCAGGCGCAACCACGCATCCGCCTTGATGATCCCGTCCAGCAGCGTCTACAACAGTTGAAAGATATGATTGCTCGTATTCCGAGAGTTCCTCGGCCTATGGAGAAGGCAATACGGAACAACTATGCAGATTCACCCTTTGTTGACCCCATTGCCTTGATCGAGGTGCCCAAGCGATTTTTTGTTCCAACCATGAAGCTCTATGACGGCACCACTGATCCTAACGATCATGTTGCTCTATATAAGCAAAGGATGATCACCATCTCCATCCCGAAAAACATGCGAGAAGCGTGTAGGGGCAAAGGCTTTGGCTCGACCTTGACGGGTCCAGCACTGCAATGGTTTATCAATCTCAATAATGGGACCATCTCCTCTTTTGCTCAATTAGTTAATGCATTTAATATGCAACTTGCTAGTAGTCGGAAAATGGAAAAACAAGCTAGTGATTTACATAGGATTGTGCAAAACTCTGATGAATCTTTGAAAGAATTTGTGAACAGGTTTAACAGGGAGAAAGTATCCATCCCAAACTGCGACGCCAGGACTGCCATTGAAGCCTTTAGGCGAGGATTGGATGAGGAATTGGATCTCTACAAGGAGCTGACCCAATGCCCTTGTCCAACGTTTGAGGACACCCAAGCCAAGGCTCTAGCCCAAATTAGATTGGAAGAGGACATGCAGTTGAGAAGAGCATATGCCAGCATCGATAGCCGGAAGTCTGAACCAACAAACAGGGTTCGTGGCGTCAAAAACCCTATGAGCGTCCGCAGTATGTTCACAACGTCCATCAGACCGGATTTGCCAAGGATTGGAAAAGCGACCCTGGCTTGCCTCCTAAGCTTGCTGAATATGGCTTCAACGTCAACACTTCAGGTCTCATAAATACATTAAATTCTTTAGGTAACGCGGTTAAATGGCCTTTCAGGAATGATAAGCCGAATTTCATGGCGATCATGGGCACAATACTGACGAATGTGTCGCATTGAGACAACAGGTAGCCCACCTCCTCAAACAAGGTCACCTTAAAGATCTGTTGACCGCGAGAGGAAAGGAGAAGACGTCAAAATGTGAGGATCAACGACATCCACCTTCGTCGCCGACACACGTAAAGGTAATCAATGTTATTAGTGGTGGATCAGATATCTGGACTAACCTATTATGCAGCTAAGCGACACACAAGAGATAGCCCGAATCAAGACGCTTTCCCAAAGGAATTTCGTCATCCACGTGACGCTGAACTTGAGGCTATGCCCATCTCGTTTGACGACGCCATTCTCAATTTATGAACGACGGACTCGTAATATCCCTACAGTTAGTAATTGTTTCCTGAAACATGTGCTAGTTGATAATGGCAGCTCGGCCAACGTTCTCATGAAAGACGCCTTGGAAGACATGGTATCGATGAACGAGGACATCATCCAGAAATCCACTGTTCTCATCGGATTTAGCGGCGAAGCTAAACATACTATGGGAGAAGTGACGCTACCCACTTATGCTAAGGGAGTAAACATGCCAACTAAATTTTATGTCGTCGACCGTCCTTCTTCTTATAAAGTTATTTTAGGTAGGCCTTGGATTCATAGCATGAAGGATGTCCCGTCGTTATACCATCAATCGCTGAAATTACCCACCAAATGGGGGGTATAAGAGATCAAAGGGGACATGCGAATTGCTAAGGAGTGCTACAAGACTTCCCTCAAACCGCAAAAAATTAAGGCATAGTAGTTACAGATAAAGGCATTGGGAGAGAAAGATTTTGATGAACAACAAGTAGATGAAGTCATACTAGATCCAAGCAAGCCCGACCGAACTGTCAAAATAGAGGCATCACTGTCTCCCGACGTTAGACAACAGGTAATTGAATTTCTGACGGCTAACACTGACTGTTTTGCATGGTCACATGAAGATGTCACAGGTATAAATTATGACATTATCACGCACAAACTCAATGTCGACCCCATTTACAAGCCTGTAAAACAGAAAAGACGGAAATTCGCTCCCGAGCAAAATCAAATTATCAATGACGAGGTCCAGAAATTGATTGACACCGGTAAGATAAGGGAAGTCAAATATCCTGATTGGTTAGCTAACGTTGTTGTTGTAGGAAAAAAGAATGGCAAGTGGCGAGTTTGCATCGACTTTACCGATCTCAACAAAGCTTGCCCGAAAGATCCATTCCTTCAGCTCCATATCGACACCTTAGTGGACGCCACTACTGGGCACGAATTATTAACATTTATGGACGCGTCCTCCGGTTAAATCAAATACTCATGCATCTAGAAGATCAGGAAAAGACATCGTTCGTCACCGACCGTGGCATCTATTTCTACAAAGTCATACCATTCGGATTGAAGAATGCCGGCATAACCTACCAACTCCTCGTTAACGCCATGTTCAAAGATCAGATAGGGGACACTATGAAATTATATATTGATAATATGTTTGTAAAATCAATGGCTGGAAGCGAGCACGTTTCACACTTGCAACAGTCGTTTGACGTCATCCAAAGGTATGACATGAAATTAAATCCCACAAAATGTTCTTTTGGAGTTTCTGCAGGCAAATTCTTGGGATACATAGTCACGCAACGTGCCATCAAAGCTAGTCCCGACCAGATTAAAGCCATCCTCAACATCCAATCACCAAGGAATCTGAAAGAAGTGCAGAAACTCACTGGATGTTTCACCGCGCTGAATCGATTCATTTCCAAATCATCTGACAAATGTCGACTGTTCTATGATGTTCTCAAGAAGAAAAAAGGTTTCGAATGGTCTGACGAGCATGAGCAGGCTTTGCAAGACCTGAAGCAATATCTCATGACGCCGCCACTGCTATCTCTAAACCGTCCGCAGACGAGCCATTACAACTCTACGTCGCCGTCAGCGAATCTTCCTTGAGCTCCGTCTTAGCTAGAGAAGGACAAGAAGGACAGTCGCCTTTTTATTATGTAAGTTAATCCCTCGTCGACGCCGAAACCAGGTATTCCTCTTTGGAAAAACTCGTCCTAACATTAGTGACGACGTCCAAAAAACTGAAAAATTATTTGGAGGCACATGGTATTTACGTGAAAACTAACTATCCTATTAAGTCTATCTTGATACGGCCATAATTGACATGACATGCTTTGGCAGATTTTGTGGCTGACTTCAGCCCAAGGCTAGAGGCATCAGTGCAAAGCGAGGTAAGTATGCTTGACATTAGTACTATTAATATCAAATGGATCTTGCATGTAGATGGATCCTCCAATTTCCGAGGCGCTGGGCTCGGAATATCGCTGAAGTTGCCACAAGGGGACATCATAGCTCGAGCTATCAGCTGCGATTTTAAAACCACCCACAACAATTCGTTACTAATCGCCAGGGACTCCAAAATGACAGCGTACTTAGACACCATCCAACCTAAGGTAAAAGCATTTGCAAATTTTGAAATCTTACAAATCCTCAGGACCAAAATACAGAAGCGAACGCATTATCCAATATTGGCTCAACCATGAGAAAATCAGGGTTCAAGAACATACCCATCGTACGTTTGTTGACGCAGCAATCGGTAAACCAATCGTAGACGGCGACATCAATGAGGTGGCGACGCTGTCACTAAGTTGGTAAACGCCGATTATCCAATATCTTAAAGACGACGTCCTCCCCAAAAGATAAACTACAAGCCCGAAAGGTACCTTTTAAATCTTTAATGTACATCCTGCTTTACAGTCTACTTTGAGATGCCTTGACAGCAACGAGCGCCAACAAGTACTACAAGAAATGCATGACGAAAGTTGTGGCAACCATTCGAGAGGACGCAATTTATCTAACAGAATCCTGCGTATGGGATATTTTTGGTCGACATTGCGCCACGACGCTAGCGAGTACGCAAAAAAAAAAAAAAATGCGACGCGTGCCAGCGACATGTAGCCATGTCACATAAACTAGCAGAAAAGTTACATCTTACCATCACCCCATGGCCTTTCATGAGATGAGGGATGAACATTGTTGGTAAACTTCCCTAAGCGCCAGGGCAAAAAGTATTCATGTTGGCCCTAACAGACTACTTCTCCAAATGGATCGAAGCGGACTCCTTTACTGAGGTACATGACAAAGAGGTTATTATATTTATATGGTGAAATATCATTTGCAAGTTTGGCGTCCCGTCACAAATCATCTGCGATAACGGCTCTCAATTCATTAGTACCCTCACACAAAATTTCTTAGCAAAGTGGAATATATAACTAAGCACTACAATGCCAAGGTATTCGCAAACAAAAGGACAAAGCCGAGTCAAGTATCAAGTCAATCATCAAAGTTATCAAAAGACACCTCAAGGCGGCCAAAGGAAAGTGGGCAGAAGAACTCCCGTCGATTCTCTGGGCCAACAAGACCACTCCCAGGATGACGATGGGGCAGACACTGTTTTTCTTAGTACACGACTGTGAAGCTGTCATACCCCCTGAGGTGTGCATACCAACAACAAGATATAGGCTGCTGACACCGGCCAGAAACGAAGAAGAAATGAGCTATGACATCGTTACTAGCGAGGAATTTAGGAAGTCGCACTTGTCCGCATGGCGTCACAACAACAAATAGTTGCTAAGAGCCCGATAAGAATGTCAAGGCCAAAACGTTCAAAGTTGGAGATTGGGTCATGAGGGAAGTCTTTAAGAATACCAAGGAACTCAATGCAGGTAAGCTGGCCTGAGCATGGGAAGGCGCATACCGTATCCAAAAAATAGTAGGTAACAACGCCTATCGCCTATGAACTAAAGATGGTAAGCAAATCCCAAGGAGTTGGAATGTCATCCACCTTAAACATTGCTACTTTTCATCCATGTATCAATCAATTTGACAACGCCATTGAAGGTAAGTAGTATCTCATTTAAGTTATGGTACAACTATTTTATTCACTTCTACCTTAACGTCATTTTTAATGCTTTACTAACTTAAGTATTTGAAACTTATTGACGACATATTAGGTTATTCTATCACGTTGATGAGAACAGGTCCATCTGGAGTCAGACCCTCAGGGACATTACATCCATGGTCATTCAACATCAGTACAAGGGCAACATCCAAACCCCTATGGACCAGTATGCTATTTGTTGACACACATCAAACGCTCTATGACGTCAAATGAACTGACGCAACTTCTATATTACAAAGACAAACATATACAAAAGCTTATCACAATAGACCAATGTGCTTAGTTCGAAGCGGCGTCAAGTCCTTCATTGCAACTAAAAGCCACGAGGTCTCGACGATCAAGGTACTTTACACATAGATATATTTACACACATAATTGCATATACAGAAGACATACATTACAAATACAACATGATATATCAACACACAAAGCCAAAGTAAAGTGTTGTCATAAAAGCTGAAAACAAGCGAGTGAAAAAACCAAAGTATCATCAAATCGGTGTCCTAACACCATCACGTAATAAAGTATCCAGACTTGGTGACATGGCACCATCATAAGTTAAAAATATAACTATTTTCTACAGGTGTCACAGCATCTTGCAGGAATTAAAGAGAAGCTAAACAGCTTTGGTAGTACTGTCATTGATACTAGAATCAGCAGTAGCAGTGGTGTCATTGGCGCTGATGCCGTCGGGAAGGAGATCTTCAGGAGTCCCAAACACTTCTAAGAGTTGCCTAACATCCGCCTCTGGGGTCCATGACGACGTCTGCCCCTCCATGTACTGTTTAATCAGCCTAGCCTTGGTTTTCTAAGTGTCGTGGCTGGCGTCGTCAACTACCTCCTCGCGAAGGCCCGCCACTATCATATCCATATCTTCTCTCAGCAACGTCAGCTCAGTTGCTTGATCAGCGTTCAACTTCTTTTCTTTATCAACTTCTACGGAGAGGTTCGTGACTTTCTTCTCTGCCGCCGTTAAAGCTGTGGTATCTATCTTTTCACGCAGAGTCTTGCACTCCTTCTCCAACGTGAGGGTTGCAGAACGTAGAACTAGGGAGTTTTAGACAACCTAGAAAAATCGACGCCGTCAGTAAGTACACTTATTTACAAAACACATAATATGCATTGGAGAACTTACGTGGATCTGAAGAGCAAGTCCTTCACTCGCCATCATCGTCAGGGGAAGACCAGACAGACGATGTTGCGGAGCAGGGAACGTCAATTTCTCTGCCAACGAGAAGATGGTCGGCGCGGTAATTTCACAGCAATTCTTGGGAAGGGTGATGGTGAAAGTCTCCCCTTACTGCAGCGGTACCTTTGTGCCCTTGGGGATGTTGGCAGTAACAGATGTCTTAGCAACCTTGGGTGGAACCATTCCCGTGCTTCTAGAAGACTGTTTTCTTTTCTTTGTCGGTCCAACATTTTAGATTCGGATAGAACGACCCTTGACGTCTTGGATCTAGTGGACATGGTGCTATCAAAAATTTTATGGACAACCTTAGCTTAAAAAAAAGAAACAGAGGTAGATTTTAAAGTATGTCAATAGGAAGGAGAAGTCGAGTACCTGGCGCCATAGATGGAGACGTGTTGTTTGCCAGTTCGTTGGTATTGTTGGTATGTTCATCGGTAGACTGGGGCAAGGTGTCGCTGTCGGGTGTCGACAACTCAAACCTGTTCGTGAACGTCCATTATTTCGCCGAATACTTCTTTAGTAAATGGTTAACTTTTGTTTTGGTATAGGTTATTTCTTCGATCGGCAAAGGAAGCACTTATGCAGATTTAAAAGAAATTAGGTGGCGTCAACAACACATTCAATAGACGACATAACAATGTGGTTGATAAATACCTTCGGCATTCCACCCGTCGCGCAAGAAGTCGTAGGTTTTCCCCAACGATTTATTATTCACAAAAAAGTATATTTTCTTCAGACGCCTGTCATTTGCCCCTGAATTTTCTACTAAAGAATGTCGCCCATAGTTCAAGAAAAAGGTGTAGCTAGTGTTTTCCACCTTCTTAACCTTATACAAGTACAATAGATTCTCTAACATAAACTCCATACTCATGTCACTTGTTAATTTGTCGATTACGTGAACAAACTTCCAAGCTAAGAGCATAATTTGGGCAGGACTAACTTGTATGGTAGTCAAGAGTTAAGTAATTAGAGGATTAAGAGGAAATTTATACCCAATTTTGAAAGTGTACTCATAAAGAACTACCCAACCCTCGGGACAATCATCAGGGCGATCATCTACCTTAGGAGCCCTAATTTTTTTGGAGATTGGAAGACCAGATTTCTCCAAAAATGCGTCTATATCGTGTTCGGAAAACTCACTAGCCACGCTCTTTCCCCCGATAACCCCTGCATCAACCACTATAACTTTTTCGAAACTCTCCATAACATTTGGGGTTCTTCTAGACTTCCTAATTCTGGTGATTTCTTTGGGGGCCATGAAAGTAAGTTTAATATTTTAAGAAGGAAGAAGTTACCTGGTTCTCAGACTGTCCGAAACCGACGAAACGCTTGAGTAGTGGAAGTCCTTGAGTGTAGAAGACACAACAGTTATTGAGGAGAGAGAATTGGAGGAGGAAGATGAATAGACGAAATTGGGATGGGACAAGTCTTAAATAGAGAAGGCGTGAGGAGTTGGTAAAGCAGGCGGTTATTTCAAAGCCAGTAATTGACGGTTTTCCCAAAAATAGTTTTAGGACAATCCACGTCAATTAGGGGCAATAGTTGGGCCTAGGATTTGGTGTTTTAGTGGCACTATGGGTAATATTTGAATAAGAAGGATAAGGAAGTTGGGCTATAAGAAGATATGAAGAAGTCAAGAAGGGATAAATATTGACGTTCTAGCAATGAGAGGAAAGGGGATGCAATTTCATAATTTACTGGTGTGGCCCGTTCAAAGGGGAGCATAATAACGGTTGTTTAGAATATTCTTTATTGTATATATATACCTGGTGTAAACTGAAGTTATCCCTCTAGCTAATATTGACTGATCCCTCTCATATTTCTACTAGTTTTCCATAGTGTTCTTGACTACACAGAAGAAAATAAAGTATCATTGTAATCTCTCACTTGTATTAACGATGTCAGCCTAAAGTCATTAGCTCCCCTTCAGCTCTAAAACCTTTGAGACATTCATATAGGAAACGTTTTAAATTGGAAGGATCTTCTGTCGTCCAGCACTTCAATGTTTCTTCTGACGAGATGAAGAGGACGCTAAGACCATATCTCAAATCTTTCCAAAAATAAAACTTCAAGGAACCAAAACATGTATATATATATCTATTTCAATTCCTTGATATCGGGCTTTATCTTTAGTAATAATCTGTCTTTGCATAATCGATTGTGCATTACAGGTCCACCTGGTCCAATAAAGTCTAAGTCCGATCCAAAGATCTTGATGATCCATCCTTGGATAGGCCGGCAACACTTAATCTTAGACAACCTTCAAATCCCAACTTTATCAGTTCAACTGCTATGCACGTTCCCACAACAGTTAATTCGGGACAAAAAAATGGAGGGTGTTCATTTTAATAAACCCAATATTACACATACTGATGAGCCCACCGTCACTACATCAAGTGAGATTGCCCCCCAGTTAGAGTCAACAACGAGTCCTGCTTTGGCATGACAAGGTGTTCTGGAAGAAGACAGTGCCCCCCAAGGAGAAGCTATTATGGGAATCACATCTGGTTTTCGTTATTTGTCATTCATGGCGTTTTGATGGTGGCGAGGAGAGCGATTTTGCGTTGATGGTGACGCGATTTGAAGTGAGGGTGATTGGTGGCGATTGTGAGTGGTGAGGATCAAAGATTGAGGGGAAGTGAGGTTTGAGGAGATAAGGATGAAAGAGCGAGAATAAACAGAGTAAGGATGGCAAATGGGCGGGGCGTATGCGAATACCCCTAAATCCACACCCACCTCCACCTAAATTTTCCATACCCGCCACCTGCCCGCCAACCATGGTGGGTACAAGTTTCCATATCCACCTTTGCCCACGTGGGTATAAGGGCCTGTTCTCCCCATCTTATTTTCAGTTCAGTTCAGTTCACCTCTAATAAGTTCAGTTCAGTTCAGTTCAGCTCCAATAAGTTCAGTTCAGTTCAGTTCGGTTCAGCTCCATTCTTTTATAACTATTTTGTTAAATATTATTATTATGTTGGTATAATTTATTTTACTAATTACTCTTATTATTACTATTATTATTATTATTATTATTATTATTATTATTATTATTATTATTATTATTATTATTATTTAAATATATATCATTACTATTAAGTATTATTATTATTGTCGTTTCTATATATTATTTTGTTTATTATAGCTTTACTCATTATTATTACTATTATTATTAGGAGGAACACGGTTTAGGTCAAAGAACAAATAAACCCACTTTTTTTAGCCCATAAACCAATCAAATCGCGTCAAGACGTTTTATGATGTAATTTTCGCTGTCGAACCTAATCATTATTTTTATTACTAAATATTTTTATATTATTAAATCTAATTATTAAAATAGTAATATTAATTAACTTCTTAGATATTCTTGTTATTATATATCATCATCAAGTATTAATATATTAATACAAATAATATAAAATAATTATTATTAATTATCATTAGTATCATTAATTATTATTATTATTATTATTAATTTATGATTATTAATAATTTTTATTTATAACTATCATAAAAATATCTAAAATACTATTATTATTATTATTATTATTATTATTATTATTATTATTATTATTATTATTATTATTATTATTATTATTATTATTATTATTATTATTATTATTATTATTATTATTATTATTATTATTATTATTATTATTATTACTTATCATTATAATTATCATTTAATATTCATATTATTATTGTTTAAAATATTATTTATATAGTTATTACATTCAATACAATTTAATTCAATTTAATTCAATTCAATTCAATTCAATTCAATTCAATTCAATTCAATTCAATTCAATTCAATTCAATTCAATTCAATTCAATTCAATTCAATTCAATTCAATTCAGTTCAGTTCAGTTCAGTTCAGTTCAGTTCAGTTCAGTTCAGTTCAGTTCAGTTCAGTTCAGTTCAGTTCAGTTCAGTTCAGTTCAGTTCAGTTCAGTTCAGTTCAGCTCCAATAAGTTCAGTTCAGTTCAGTTCAGCTCCAAGAAGTTCAGTTCAGTTCAGTTCAGCTCCAATAAGTTCAGTTCAGTTCAGTTCAGCTCCAATAAGTTCAGTTCAGTTCAGTTCAGCTGTTTTATGCCGAAGAGAACAGGCCCTAAGGCTATACCCACATCCGCTCCACCACCCAAGTGGATATCCATTACCCACTTATACCCGCCCATTACATAGGTGGATTTCCACCCGCCCACCTGATTTATTTTCTATATATAACCTATTATATAAATTAATTATTAGAAACACTCATTTCAAAGAAAAAAAAGGTACACATTATTTGTCATACATAAGTTCACGAAACACTAACAAACAAATACAATTATACAATACAGTTTCATTGTTACTAATAAATCTCAAGAAACATCAGTCAATTCAACTTTACTCTCATCCTCTAAATCTTCTATCTCCATCATCTTTTTAATTTTATGAACATAATTCTTTATTTTATAAAAGGTAAATTAGTAAATATTACACGGGGCGGATGGATATGGGGCGGGGCGGGCGGATTTGGGGCGGATGTGACCTCATATCCACCACCTACCCACTACCCATGACGGATTTGACTTTTCATATCCATACCCACCCAGTACCCATCAAAGTCATATCCATACCCGCCCCAACTAGGGCGGATGCGGTGCGAAACCCGCCAAATTATACCCACCTGCCATCCCTAAAACAGAGGTAGGGGTTGAAGAATACTAGGGTTTGATAGGAGCAGAATGGGGGAAAATAATCCAGGCCTAAACCTTTTATAAGGCTTAACATACTAATCCGATCATTTGTACCAACCAGATCAGTTACTTAATATAGGAGCGAGGCAATGAGGGGAGTTGGCTTAAGTACATTAGCTGGTCCGATTCGGTTAGGGCCTAACCAGATAACTTATCTTGTATCATATCCACTTTTTCCCACAAGTGCTAGCATTAATATTGTGCTAAATTGTATCAATGCGCATGAAATCATCTCTATAAGAAGAAGAAGGATATCTCAAAGTCTCATGGAAATGAAAAAGAATGTTCTCATTTTCATTCTTAACATCAATGATGGCTCCCGCTGTGGCCAAAAATGGTGTTCCTAAGACGATTATGACATGCACATCCTCATCCATCTCAGAACTTCAAGATCATCGGGAATCACAAACTTGCCCACCTTAAGAGGCACATCTTCCACCTCGTCCATAGGGTATTTCACCGATCTGGCAATTAGTTGGACTGTGACATTAGTAGGAAAAAGCTCTCCAGCATTGAGCCTCTGAAAAACCAAATAGGAAATAAGGCTAACAATATCCCCTAAATCACACAAATGATTGTATATTTTCATGTTCTTTATAGCACAAGCAATAGAGAGACTCTCGGGTGTCTTTCATCTTAGTGGGGGTTTATTTTGAATTAGGGCATTATAATTTTTCCGAAGTTCATGATCTCTCCCACTTCACAGTCTCTGTTTCCATTCAAAATGCATTGAGAAAACGAGAGTACGTAATTAGGCATTATATTTGCTTAGTGGCATATGTGAAAGGAATAAAAAGGTGAACTTTCCTTAACATTTCATGAAATTTACCAAGTTGCACATCAAGATTAAACAGAGTGAACGTTTTGGGGTAGGTGAGTCCAATCTTGGTTGGACATCTCAACTTCCCCTTCCTCATTCCTAGGATTCTCTACCTCACTTTTTTCGCTTAAGCTTATCCTCATCAACGAATATTGACTCTTTCTCGCTAATGCTAGAGCTATTGGCGGAAATATCATCAAGAACTCTCCCACTCTTACTAATTTTTGACATGCTTTTTAGGCTCTAGACCTTCGCTAGGAAGAGTGGTGTTTTAGATTGTGCCCTCCTTTAAACCATTAGCAATTTAGGCCATTTGATTCTCATGATCTTGTTGCGGGTCTCTATATTTCGTTAGCTCTCTTTATAAATGTAAAAAACATTTGGGCCATGATCTTTGGGGGTTGATTTTGGAAATTGAGGCCCATATTAGAAAATTGATTCACATGACCCATTTGATTGTTGAAACTCGGGGGTGCATATTGAACAACATATGAAACATTAGATTGCATGTTTCGAATCATACCCCCTTGGTTGTATCCACCAAAATTGCCCTTGTAATGGCCTCCACCTTGGTTTTGATTGTAATTATCAAAATTGGAGTTTTAGCCTCCATTACCGCTTTAGTTTTGATTATGACCACCAAAATTGTGATTTTTGGTTTCCGTAAGCACTTTGGTTATAGTGACCTTGATTACCGTAACCTCGATTTTGGCCAAAGTTGCCTTGATTTTAAAAATTGCCTTGGCCTATAGTTATCTTGGTTATGGTAATAATGGCCACCATATTTGCCTTGATAAAAATTTGGTCCAAACTTTTAAAACCCTTAGTTATGGCCTTAAACACAAAGAATTGTCATTTCTAAGCCTCATCCCCCTAATTCAAAGCATGAACACAACATCACTTTCATCATAAGAATCAAAATTGTCAACACTATTCAATAAGTTGTAATTATTAGACATATGATCTCGTTCGGCACACACGTTGCAAAATGTAGTGTCATGAGGCCTGCTATACGAAGATGCCTTACCTAAGCAAGTGAATGTAAAGTGTTTTACACCTTAAGAGGAGGAGTGGCCTCTAGCTTCTTATGTCGAGAAGTGATACTTTCAACAATGTTGCCTTGTTGAAGAGAATAGATCGTGCCTCTACCTGTAGACTCTCTTTTACCTTCTTGTCATGTTTGATAGTTTTGGACCACATCTTATATGATGTCTTCAACATCATCTTCATTCTTCTTCATGATGGGACATGTGGCTCTAAAATCCAGGCTTGTTTTGGAGGAGAGACTCAGCCTAAGATAAAAAGTTTGGTGTAGCCATTTACAAATTCCATGGTGAGGGTATTCTCTTTCATATTCCTTAAACCGCCCGCATGCTTCATACAAACCTTTATCCGATTTGTGCATGAAACCATAGATCTTTGCTCTTAACTCGTGGTTTTCCTTTGTGGGAAGAATTGATAAAGAAAAGTTGATTTGATCTCAGTTTAAGTTATTAATGAATTAGGCTGAACCTGCTTATTGAGCTAATATCAAGCCTTATCCTTCAAAGAGAATTTGAATAGCTTCATGTCATTGTTTCCTAAGTTTTGGGGCCATACTAGATCATTTTAATTATTGCTTTTATTAGTTTTAGCATTTATTTTGTTTAAGTGCTTGATTTCTTAAGTTTATAAGTGAAGGAACTCTTTACTCACACTATTCGCTTCCAATTTATTATAATACTTTTCAAACTCCTTCAAATGATTGTGTGGATATTCACTCTTGTCGCCACAAAATGGATGATTTCAATGAGTTATGTGAGGATGGGTCGAATATTAAAGGGATTTGCTTGAGTTGTAGGTGCTTATATCCTACAAGTTGCAGGATAATCACTCTCCAATGACCTATTTTTATTCTCCACCATTTCTTGAGAACCTTCTCGTTCGATTGGAGTAGGAGAATCGGATATTGAGTATGATCTTGCTCATACTCTCAATCGACTTATCGTTTTCTCAATCTCCGGATCAAATGGTACCAAGGATCTTGACCGTGTCCAACCTCTTTGCATAAAAGATAAGACAAATGCTAGCAATAACAACCAATAGCTAAAACAAAGATTTTAACCAAATATGTTTTGTGTTTTCTTTTGTTTTTAGAACGATGCAAGAAAGTAAAAATAAAATAGAGTCATGGAAGAACTAAATGCTCAAATCTATGCCATTCCCAGGAACCGACACCAATTTGAAGAAGGGAAAAGTAAGGTAGTTTGTAATCAAGCAAATCCATCTATCAAACAATTATTTTAAAGCCTTAATTACCAAAAACAAGTGTTGGGGCAAGCTAGGGTTGATCGTAAAGGAATGTTAATTTGCATAGCTAGTTTTCGTATGCATAAGCTAATTCGGAAGCAAGTTTGGGTTGAATTACTTCTATTACTATATATACTTTGTAAATAACAAATCCATACAATTAAAATCTAGGATATGCAAATAGGAAAAGTGCTGGGGATTTCGGATGTAGACCTAAGCTAAAAAATTAGAAAAGGTAGGAATGCACAAACAACTACCAAATAACGACTAATTGCAATTAAAGCTCAATGAATAATGAAGACACTATCCTAGTCTTAGTTTTCACTACAATCTAGCAATCAAGGACATGAATCCCAAACGAAACGCGAGTGATGCAAATTATGCACATATTCTTATGCCATAAATGACCTATGCTCCATGAAGATGCCTTCACTAGGTTGATCATTCCTAAAACATGTACAATCATGCAAATTCTATCTCAAGATCGAAGTTACTTCATCCCTAAAGTTTCTTCAATTACTCAATTTAGGGGCATCACCTCACCCTAGCATGAAATATACTCATTAATCATCAACAAGTTCAAAAAAAGAAATCTAAATCAAAATCCATGATCAAAGAAACAAACAAACCATTTGAGAGGATTTCACTATTCCATCGAAAAACAAAATAAAATTTAAGCTACTGATTAGAAAAAATAAGAGAAATCAATAATAAAATGGACTAATCTTACTTTAATAGATGAAAAAGGTATAATTTTTTTTGGTTTCTTATTTTTATGTTGCTGCTAGTTGAATAATTGGCGTCTCCTCCGATTGAGGTTCTTCTCGACGTCGACTTGAATGTCGCCGTCGCCATTTAAGGGGGAGGAGAGAGAAAATATGAGTTTGTGGTTTAGAAGTTGTGCATGGTGATGAACATTTTTTAGGCTAGAGAAAACAACTTCCTCGATGATTTTGTCGGGGCCTTCCCAATTTGGAGTGAGCTTGCCCAGCTCCTTAGCTCGGCCTACTGCTTCCATTTTCCTCAGGACGAGATCTTCTTTTTTCAGTGGCCGCCTTGCTACTCTTTTGTCAAATTCTCTAGCCATTCTTAGCTTGTAGAGTTGCATCCTCAACAGCACATTGCCCCTGACCTCAGGAACCAGATCCAAGGCCGTCCGAAGAGCAGCCCAGTTGGCATCCTCTAAGTACATCATGACTCGCAGAGTTGGTTCCTCAACTTCAATGGGGAGAACGGCCTCTGAGCCATATACTAGCATGAATGGAGTTTCTCCAGTTGAGTTCTTGGCCGTTGTTCTATTGACCACAAAATCAACTGTAACTCTTCAACCCATAATCCTCTTGCATTATCTAGCTTCTTTTTGATTCCGGCCGACAAGAGCTTATTAAAAGCTTCAACCTGCCCATTAGCCTGCGGGTGAGAAACTGCAACAAAGTGGGCCCTGATTCCTTGATCGGCCAGCCATTGACGGAGCTTGGGTGTTTCAAATTGTGGTCCGTTGTCAAAGACAATGGACTGGGGCATACCAAACCTTGTGATGAGGTTCTTCCAAACGAACCCTTTGACGTCGTTGGTGGTAATGCCTCTCATTGCTTCAGCCTCCACCCATTTTGTAAAATAGTAGACGGCTACTATCACAAACTTCTTTTGGCCGGCTGCTATAGGAAAAAGGCCGAGAATGTCCATTCCCCATTTAGCAAAGGGAAGAGGAATGGAGTCAAATAATTGGACGGCTTTTGATATATGTTGCCATGCTTTTGACAACTATCACATCTCTTGGCATAGAACAAGATCTGCTGTAGGATTCCTGAAGTGCAGTGCAAAGTTGAATAACACTATTCAACATATTCTGCATCATCTGGTTCTGGTCACTCAACTGCTTGACCAAGGCATGTAGCCTGAACTGATTCCGTACTGGTCCCTGCACCAACTGCATCACCCTTTGCTTCACCCTTCATCTTCAGAACACCATCTGCATAGGACATGCCCTTCTGACCTATAATCTGACTCGTAAGATGAGATATGGTGCCATAGTCTCCCACCATACGAATTTTCCTATGCTTGAATACTAAGGTCAGCCATCCTCCATAGGGCAGTGCATGCTTAGCCTTCTCTACACAGCAGATCATGTGACCCAACATCATAGCAGGGAGGTTGACTGGAATATGTTCCATGAGACAGTATATGAGAACACTATCCATCAACCGTACACTCATGCGACCTTATGCTGTAGGAAACACAATCTTTAACACTATGGTATGAAATATCCTCATGATTAGCTCCCTTAAGTGGCCAATGGTGTAGCTCTGCTTAGGGTCAGGTGGACCGGTGAACAACCTGGTCTGGATCTGTTCTGCTGTGATTCCTTTAACTGTGGGCCAATTCTCCCTTGAGTACTCATCAAGTCCCTTGTTTGGGACTTTGAGAATTTCAGCCAAAAGCTTCTCAGATAAATTAATGGGAGTGCCCTTAACAAAAGCGAAGTAGGACCCATCGTCCTTAGTATGCAGGTGTTAATAAAATTCCTCAACCAAAGACATAAACACTAAAACTTCCTTAACCTCATGCAAGAATCTCTGATCAACCCAACTCTTGGCAACAGAAAAACCAACCAGAATAGACCTATCCCTCAAATCATACAAAGGCTCGGGAGTGATAGACTTACTTTTCTTGGGTTTAGAACCCTCTGCAGCAACAATAGCAGGCAGCTTCCTCTTTTTGTCAGCAGGAAATCGGTCTGGTTCTGGTTCCTGCACAATCTCCTTGCCTTTGGAAGATTCAGCACCCTTCCTAGCAACCGTCTTTACCCTTGAACCCTTGCTAGCAACAACCTCCTTCTTAGTAACTTCCCACTCAACATCAGCACCTTCCTTCTTCTTTAATTTCTTCAGTGGTTTGGGTGTGATTTTAGGGGTAGGGAGTTTGGGTTTGGTGGTTTTAACTAGCTGTTTTGTGGTGATGGGTTTGGTAACCTCCTTCTCAACAGACTTAACCGCTTTTGATGGCGGTTTCTTGGCAGCAACTTTCTTTGCTTGCATCTCTTTCCTCTGTGGTTCAACTACAACATCCTCCTTCTCAACTTCTTCTTCCTCCACTTCTTGATTTTCCGCAACTGAATCACCCACCGGCTCCGACTCCGTTTCCGGTTCTGACACTTCCATCTTCTCCGACTCCTCTGGCTTAGACTCCTCAACCGGTTTTGGTGTGGGAGTATTTGATTTTGGTGTGACAGGCTTTTTGGGAGTAGTTGTTTTTGTAACTTTGGAAGTGGCGGTTTTGGTGATTTTGGCGGTTGATTTTGGAAATACCGCTTTTGTGGTGGTAGATTTTGTGGTGGATTTTGGTCTAGTTGTTTTTGTAGTGGTGGATTTTGTGGTTGCGGGCTTCTTTGAATTCCTCCGTATTAAAGGTTCTTTTTCCTCATCTTCAACCTCTTCCTCCATAACTGGTTCCTCCACAGGTTCAGCCACAACCTTTGTTTTTTTTAGTTTCAATTTCGGGAGATTCTTCAACCTCCTTTTCTACCAACCTAGAACTCCTCCTTTTTGACATGATGAGACTGAATTCACTCTGTTTTGAGCACTTAAGAACAAGAAAAGAAAACTTGAACAATTTGTGTTTCAAGAATTCGAGAAAGAAAGAAGTAGAAAGAATTAGGGTTTGATCGAAGAATATAAGCAAAGAAAAGAAAAGAATATCAGGAAATATGTGATCAAAGAGAATAAGAAAGAAATAAGATCACATGCAAGAATATATATATAAGATGGCAAGAAAATAACCAACCGGATATATCCGTTCTTCGCAAACTGCAGTTGCCTTAATTACAACCGTCACTTCATTTTTTTCCAAATTTGAAATTTGAAAAATATTCAGAGAATAACCGCCTCAAGAATCTGGTTCCCAAGTGGTCTGCAACTGGTCTGTGCCAACTTACCTTTTTAAGACTTATGCTTAAGTACCCAAGTACTAAGATGATCAGTTCAGCATCGCATAAGAACTTTGTAAGCCCTAAAAAGCAAAAGAAAAAAAAAGTACAGAAGAAAAAGAAATATATACACAAATTGACATCATTTGACTAGCCAAAGGGACAAGTCAAGACCTAAGAGCTCATTGTCTAATCTTAATCATACCCAACAAGGTACGAAGCTTGATGAACACTTCTCTGCTCAAAGGTTTTGTAAATATGTCAGCTAGTTGATCTTCTGACCTGCAAAACTCCAACTCAACATTACCTTTTTCAACTTGTCCCTTAGAAAATGATGCCTAATCTCAATATGCTTGGTTTTAGAATGCTGGACAGGATTTTTCGAAATATTGATTGCACTTGTGTTATCACATAAAATAGGAACACTTCCGAAACAGACCCCAAAATCCTTTAGTTGTGACTTTATCCACAAGAGTTGAGCACAACACAAAGCAGCAGCAATGTACTCAGACTCAGCTGTGGATAAGGCTACAAAATTTTGTTTCTTAGATCCCCATGAAATGAGACAAGAACCTAAGAAGTGGGCCATTCCAGAAGTACTCTTCCTGTCCACAATAAAACCAGCAAAGTCAGCATCTGTGTATCCAATGAGGCTCATGCTGCTGCCCTTTGGATACCAAAACACATATCATCAGTACCATTGAGATATCTAAGAATCCTTTTAACAGCCTTTAGGTGAGATTCTTTAGGGTTGCTTTGAAATCTCGCACACAACCCTACTGAAAACACTATATCTGGCCTACTGGCTGTTAAGTAAAGCAATGAGAATCATACCTCTGTATAGCTTGCCCTCAACATCCTTTCCCTTCTCATCAAGGCTCAATTTTGTAGAAGTTGGAATAGGTGTTTCATAGGACTTGCTATCTTGCAGACCATACCTCTTCAGCAGCTCCTTGAGGTATTTCTGTTGATGGATCATGATTCCATCTTTGGTTTGCTTGATTTGAAGCCAAGGAAGAATCCAATTCTCCCATCATACTCATCTCAAATTCGCTCTTCATCAAATCTGCAAACTCATTACAAAATCGGTTAGTAGCTCCAAACAAAATATCATCAACATATATTTGGACCACTAACAGATCAATTCCCCTTTCTTTCAAGAATAGTGTCTTGTCAACTAATCCTCTCTTATAGCCATTTTCTAAAAGAAAACTGGAAAGTCTCTCATACTAATGCTCTAGGAGCTTGTTTAAGACCATAAAGAGCTTTGTCGAGTTTAAAAACATGATTTGGCAAGTCACTATACTCAAAACCAGGGGGTTGCTTTACATAAACATCTTCTTTCAAATAACCATTAAGAAAGGTTGTCTTAACGTCCATTTGAAAGAGTTTAAAGTTCATTTGAGCAGCAAATGCAATTAATATCCTGATAGCTTCAAGCCTGGCTACTGGAGCAAAGGTTTCATCATAATCAATTCCTTCTTGTTGATTAAACCCTTGAACCACTAGCCTAGCTTTGTTTCTGACTATAATTCCTGAATCGTCCAATTTGTTCCTGAACACCATTTAGTTCCAATAACAGACATGTTCTCCGTCCTGGGTTCAAGATGCCATACTTGATTTCTCTCAAACTGATTGAGTTCATCTTGCATGGCTAGAACCCAATCTGGATCCGTTAAAGCAACCTTATAGTCAGTAGGTTCAACATTTGATAAGAAGGAATAGAATGCACAAAAGTTTTGCAAAGTAGAGTTCCTTGTCTGCACCCCCTTGTTAATGTCACTAATGATTAGATCAGTGGGGTGAGAGGACTTGTACTTAAAAGATTTGTTCATATCAAAGTTTGCATTTGTGCCTTCTAATGTTGAACCTGTTCCTGTACTGGTTCCCCCTGTCTCATTGTTGTTTTGAGCAGGTGAACCAGTTTCCATAGTGGTCTCATTTGCATCATCTTCATGTGGATGAGCATCTGAGTCACTATCTCCTTCCCTTACCTCTTGAGCTACCTGATTCTGTGCTGGACCAGACTCTTCCTCTCTATGAGAGTTGTGGTGAGCCTGGTTCAGCACCTTCTTCATCCTTAGCTCCTGTAAAGTTCAGCATACCAATTTCGAACTCATCAGCATCTTCAACCTGCACATGCTTGCTGAACATGTTAGTCTCATCAAACAAGACATGGATACTTTCTTCAACACACAAGGTTCTTTTATTGAAAACTTTGTATGCCTTGCTGTGTGAAGAGTATCCAACGAAAACAGCCTCATCACTCCTGATCAAACTTGTCCAAACTTGATTTACCATTGTTGTGTACAAAACATTTGCACCCAAAAAACGTAAATGTACAATGTTTGGTTTTCTTCCCCTAAGGAGCTCATAAGGTGTTTTCTTCAGTAAAGTCTCAACATTACCCTATTCAAAATATAACACGCAGTACTCACAGCCTCAGCCCAGAAGTTTCGAGGAAGACCACTCTCTAGAAGCATTGTTCTTGCCATTTCTTCTAGAGTGCGATTTTTCCTTTCAACCACTCCTTTTGTTGTGGAGTTCTAGGAGCTGAAAAATTGTGAGATACACCATGATCATTACAGTAGGTTACGAAGCTGACATTGTCAAATTCAGAACCATGATCAGACCGGATAGAGACCAGTTGATGACTAATCTTGTTTTGGACTGTTTTACCAGAATTTCAAATTCTTCAAAAGTTTCATTTTTAAACTTAAAAAGATTGTCCAAGTGAAACGAGAATAATCATCAACTAACACAAACACATAACTATGACCATTTCGACTTTGCACACGCATGGGCCCACACAAGTCCATGTGTACAAGTTGAAAGGTCTAGTTGTGCTTACAAACTTCTTTGGCTGAAAAGAGGACTTGACATGTTTACATTTAGCACATTCATGACAAATATGATCTGCAGCAAACTTGATGTTAGGTAAACCTGTCACCAAGTCTTGAGATCTCAGTTTATTAGCAAAGAAAAACTTACATGTCCAAGTCTCTTATGCCACAGCCAATGATCATCCTTTATAACACTAAGACAAGTGGCACTGGTCTTTGGAATCTGACTTAAAAATGTTATGTAAACATTGTTATGTCGAAATCCCTTGCAGACCAGTTCCCTTGTTTCAGTGTTGACTATATGACAAAGATTGGTTTCAAATTCAACATGGTTTCCTTTGTCACATAGTTGAGAAATGCTCAAGAGGTTAGTTTCAAACCTTCTACAAAGTAAACATCATTAATAGCTTGAGAAAGTGTCTTACCAACTTTACCTATACCTTTAATCAAACCTTTGCTATTGTCTCCAAAGGTGACACTTCCTCCTTCATAGGCTACGAGTGAGAGAAATTGACTTTTATCTCCTGACATGTGTCTGAGCAACCACTGTCCAAATACCAGTATGGTTTTGCTCTCACTCTAACCTGCACAACAAATCAAGGTTTAGTTTTAGGAACCCAGATTTTCTTGGGTTCCTTGTCCTTGGAAACTGGTTTGACTCTGTCCTTTCTAACCCAGATTTGTTTTACATTGGTCTTCTTTGTTTTATCATGTTTTCCATTGTTAGACCAATTGTGTGTGTGACCCTTCTGAAAGGCATTGTGAACATGAGACTGGTTTCTTTTATCATGTTTTTGCTTAGTCCAACAAGTATTAATAACATGACCATTCTTACCACAGTAGGTACATACGTGCATGTCCTTTGCAAACACGTACTTACCTCTCTTGAATTCAGAAATCCAAGTCTCATCTCTTCCCAACTTTGGTGGTGTTGGGAACTGGTTCCAGAATACCCTAATCCAAACCTCTGAGGATTACCAGGTTGTGAGGTCAGAATGTTTAAAGTACTCTGAGCATCGAGCAACCTGTTCATCTGTCTCAAGCAGTCACTCAAATCCTGTTCCTTGGTTTCAAGTTTCTTAAGTTGAGCTTCATTAAATTCTGCAGCAATGGCAAGATCCAACTTTGCCTTATGAAGCTCATCCTTAAGTTTTGAAACCAGTTCTGGATCTGGTTCAGAAGTGGTCGCAATGTTCTTGCCTTTTCTTAGTTCGTATATTTCGGATTGAAGATCACAAATCTTACCCTCATATTCCAAACATAAGTCTTCAACATTAACACTAGGACCACTTGTGCTAGCAAAAGAAGCTTTCAAATCCACATACTCATTGAACAATTCTTCCACATCATCAATTAGATAATTATGAGCCAAAATTAAATCAGAATGTTCTAAAGAAAGCTTTTCTGTTTGAGTAACTCGAAATTTATACCTTCAACTTCAGCCTCCTTGAGTTTACTAAATCCTCTATCATTGTTTTGATAAAAATCAGTTTTTGAAAAATCTGATTGAGGTCTTAGCATCTCAAGCTCAATTATCTTCTGATCCAAACTTATTTCAAGCTCTGAAATTTTTTCTTTCAGTTCTGTACAAATAAGTTCAAGTTCAGCAAACGCTTTCACTTAGGTCTAAGTTTCGAGTTACCTCTCTCAACTTCTTTTTGTTAGCTTTATAAGCAGCATTCCTTTAACATTTTGTTCAATAGCAGAATCAATAAAACCTAGTAAATCATCTCTATCACAATATCTCATTTGCATATTAGAAATAGTTACTTGTTCTTCGTCGGAAGAGCTGCTTCCTGCCATGAAACACATGTGACCTTTCTTTCCTAAACTGGTCTGCTTCTGGTCTATGTCTCCAATCAGTGCAGTCACACACATTAGGGCTTCATCTTCCTCGCTTTCACCACCTGAATCAGAATCACCCCAGGCGGCTAGCATAGCCCTCTTAGTCATTTTCTTCTCTCTCTGTCCTCCTTTATCATTCTTCCATGCTGGACAATCCTTGATCATGTGTCCAGTTTCTCCACATTTGAAGCAACCAGTGCTGGAGCTGGTCTTCTTCAGTTGCCCTTGTTCTTCCAAGACTTCCCCTTGAACTGCGTTCTGAGACTCCTCTCAAACCTCTTAGCCATGAGTCCAATCTCATCAGATCTTCATCATTTTCCTCACCCTTCAAAGCTAACCCACGACTTTTGTTGTGCTTTCCTCCTTTGAATCCACCAACATCTCATGAGTCATTAATGACCCAATAAGTTGTTCTATGGACAAGGTCGTTAGATCCTTAGCCTCCTGAATAGCAGTCACCTTGGGCAGCCATTTACCTGTCAAACTTCTCAAGATCTTTCTCACCAAATCTTCATTAGTAAAGTTCCAAGAGATTTAAGTTCATTGATAATTTTCATGAAACGAGTAAACATATCTCTTATATTTTCATCTCGGTTCATATCAAAAGTTTCATATTTAGACATAAGCATATCAACTTTAGATCTCCTGACTTCACTAGTGCCTTCATAGGCTAATTCTAGGGTTTCCCATATTTCCTTAGCAGTAGAGCATGCTAAGATACGGCTTACCTCATTATCAGCAATACCTTGTTGAAGTAGTGACATGGCCTTTGCATTCTTCTCGAGAGTCTTCAATCTGTAGTAGTGTACTCACTCTCCTTCTTCTCTGTTCCATCTGAATTGTTAGCCTTCCTTGGTCCATTCTGATGATCATCCAGCACTCATAGTCTGTGCCAATGATCAGATTTCTCATGCAATTTTCTCCACAAGGATAGTTGGTTCCATTGAACTTTGGCAACCTTGATCCTCCGGGTCCACAGTCATTTCTTGAGTAGTCATTGTCTTCCTTCTCTAGGTGTTACCCTTTCAAGAAGTTAGGCTTGATACCAATTGAAGTGCAAGTGACACTCAAGGGGGGGTGAATTGAGTGTTTGTCCGAATGTTGTAATTTTTCGATTATAGTAAGAACAGTAAAGAACAGTTCTCTAGCAGGGAAATAAAAGCAATGAATAAACAACACAAGGATTTAACGAGGTTCGACTTCTAATAAGTCTACGTCCTCCACTCACTCACTCTTTTATTAATCAACTAGAATAACAAAAGAATTACACTCAATCACTTATGCACCTATGCACAAGATAATTCCCCAACTTCCGCCTATGAAAGTTCGACCCAACCACCAACTATGATGGTTCAGATGAAGTTGATCCCCGATCAGCTTCCCTAGCAAACTGAACTCACAATTTACTCACTTACAACAAATTTTCTCTCAAGAACAAACAGCCTTACACGCTTAGAATGAGAGTAATTTAAGATCTGTGTGGTATTCGGGTTTATGCTTAGATTTAAGAGTTCAAGAGATGAAGTGCTTTTGCTTAGAGTATTATGAAAATATGCGTGCAAAAGCTTGCCCATTTGTGTGCTAGCATAACTCCTTAAATAAGCCTTTGGTAAGTAAATGTTACATGATCTTATGAGAGTATATTTTCCTCGGAAGTATGGAAATTATTCCAAGGAAAATATACTCACTGATTTTATTTGATAATAAATAAAATCAGTATAAGATCATATAACACACTTACCATACTTAAGAAATCTTGCTCACACAACAAACCATGCATCCGTGTATTTTGAAAATCAATTTTGCGCGGATAAAAAAACTTTCCTAAAATACGAATGTATGAAATAAACCCTAGAGGACTGGTTCAGATCTGTTTCCAAACTGTTCTAGTCAACCAAGTTTACTTGTAGTTGTGTATGACAAGTAACCGAGGTTTCTTGTCATCCACAACTAACTCATCTCTCTAGTTCCAAACCTTTATAGTGCATCAACACCTTTATACCACTTACATTGCATCTAAGACCTAAATGCTACAACATGATCTTGGCCTTAATGCAATTCTTCAAGACTTGGCTTCACAAGCTTCGTCTTTCTATCCATTGAACTCGTACTTTGGCACCTACACATGTAAACAGAAACATGCATGCAATATAATAGTTCAATGTGGTTTGTCATCATTCAAAACTCAAAACAGGGAACTCAACACTTTGTTGACTCCACCTTCTGCCTCAAACCTTCTAGGGCATGATTTGATGTCATATACTTATTTTTCATTTTTATATTCAGCGAACTTAGACACTCATTTACGTGACAAAGAACCACCACTTCAGAGTTCAACTTCTCAAGGGCATTCTTCATTTCCTCAGCAGAGAATCGTGTAGTGTCTCCGGAACCAGAATGGGCCATTCATTGAATATTGTTTGAAATCCGAATGGAATTTGTTTGGAAAAGGATTTAGTCGTTGCCCCACAGTGGGCAACACATTGTTTATGCAAATTTCAGTCTAACGAAGTCGATTGACTTAGGACAGGAGCGACTAAACTAATGATCAATGGTGATGATGCAAATAGATACGAAAGCAAATAAAAGTAAGTAAATAGAGGAGACACATGAGATGGTGTCGCGAAATATCCTAGTAAAGGTGGGTAAAATCGCATGTTGTAATGAGTCCCTCAATCCACTAATTTTAATGTTCCATCACCAAATATTGTCACCAATGTATAGTAGGTATTTAAATAAAAGAATTTTTATGCTAAGTACACATATGTAGTATTTGTAATCGTGTAAATGTCTAAGCTTATGGTGAGTAGATTGATGGATATGCATCCTTCTATCAATAATCTTCCTCCTTTTATAGTTGAATACACAACGAACTCTTAGAGTTGTGCAATCCCTTGATTTTCGGACATAGTTGAGATATTGCACTCCTCTTCTCTATTTCGTCAAATAGTGGGCAGATATTTCCTAACTATGGGGAACCACTTCTGATCATGCCTATCTTCACAAGATAAATGTGCCTCATTTAAATGTGTTTCTGTCTTCGTAATTGTAGAAACTGCATTGTGGCGACATATTCTCTTGTTAGATCCTGAGGAGAAGAACTAACGACACAAAATTGTGTGCTACCCAGGCCTTCATTGTGTATGGTATGTTGTTTTTGCCGCATTTAAGCCAATGAGTCCACTAACCTCTTGTGTTTGCGCTTCTTGTATCCTCTATCAAGCCTTTGTGTTATTGGATTAAATCCATTGTCTGCCCCTATTGCGTATTGTGGCATGTGTCGTCGGTCTCTTCTAGCATTGCAATTGTTGAAAATGCAATTTTGAGGTGTGTGCGAAAATGCTACATAGTATAAGATAGATCCAAATTGATGGGAGTTTAGAATACAATTGTGATTATTGATCTAACTTTGACATACTCTAAAGCCCAGTGGTGGATCCACGAATCTAAAAATAGTTGGTCACACAGTATGTAGCTCGGAAATGGATATGGAGACGGTTACGGGGATAAGAAACGCTAAAATCAAAATTCTTTTACCCTTTAAATGCTCCCAAAATATAACTGAATGCGTTAAAAAAATGCTATATGTCTAAGCCATGATAATAAATAACATTAATATAGACAAATAGAGTTTGACAAAAACCACTAAATTTGGTACTTGAGACCACATTTCAAAATCACAATGCCTCTAAAATTACATGCATCAATATTATTGTCGTACGCCCACTCCATCCTATATATGTACGTTCTTTCGGAAAGATAAAGCAAAAATTCCAAAAATGACCTATTGACAGTTCGATGTCAGGCAAAAAATGTATTTAAGAAAAACAAAAAAAAAAGAACGAAAAGGTAGTAGCGCAAATGCATTGCATATAAGATTAGTTGAATAATATTACAAAGTTATTCTTTTCAACTTCTTCTAATGTACACTTTCCATGCAGTTATATACGTGGCTTTGCGACTCTCATTTATCTTTTTCGTAATAAGAAGATAGATGCTCCACTCTTTCGCTGCAAATGCTTATCACCCAATTATAAGTCTCCTTATCTAGATTCTATATATCGGACACTGTGCGCGGGAATACAGTAAATCAAGGCCATTTTTTGATGCATTGGTATCGCTATCAATATCATGATAGGCATAAGCCATTTAAAGACTATTTATGGCACTTTTTGAGGATATTAGTACTGTTACGTTCCTTTGTTTGAACAAGATTTTGCAATTGACGTGTGAAATTAATGAAAGGGATTGATGACATCTCTTTCCAAGCGAGATATTAAACCTATGTACATCCTACATAATATATACCAATATCTATATTGCTGTGAGCTATCACGGAGGAACTTGTTGAAGGGTCAGTGAATACAAAGATTTAATGGATGTGTGCTACCTTTTGGTGAACTTTCGGGGATGACTACACAAGATCTTCAACCGATTCTATCCATATATCATCATGCTTTGTAATTCCTAGTGATTGTTTGTGTTAGTTGATGTGTTTAATGCTAAGGAGGTAGGAGAACGTCGAAGTTTCTTGCTTCCCTCACCCGCCCGGGCGACGAACTTTTTTCTTCGTATCAATTTTCTGCTCTCGCGTCCAACAGGGCAGCAGCGCCCGACCGAGTAATTTTGTCCCGGCAGACCGAGCTGCACTCTTTTACATGGATTTTTATATATTTTAATCCTAGGTGTTTAAGTCGTCCTTAGTGTGAAATGATTTTATGTAATTCTACAATTCCTCAAGATCAATAAAGCTTTTTCTCTCGCCTATCTGTGGATGTAGCCAACACATTGTTGGTGAACCACGTTAAATTTGTGTGTGATTTTATTGCTTTTACATTCATTATTTATTTCATTCTCACATTTGCTAAAATATATTGGTATCAAGAGTTAGGGTTTGATCTATAAGAGAGATGTTTGGGTTGAATGTGAAAATCGATAGACTCACTGGGAAGAATAGTTTTAGTCTATGGCAAATCAAGTTGTGTGCTTTATTAAGGCAACAAGGGTGCACCATTGGCAAAGTGGTCATCAAATCCGGCTACCGGTGAGATGGTTGTTATGGAAGAGAAGGCATATTCAACAATCATGTTGTGTCTTGCAGAAGATATCATTACTAAGGTCGCGGAGGAGGAAACCGTGCCTGGTCTATGGTTGAAATTGGAGACTTTGTACATGATGAAGTCTCTAACCAACAAGTTTGTTGTGATTTTAAGTTTGATATTTTGATTATGATAAACACTTTATGCAATAACATGAATGTGTGTAACAGTGATCTAAGAACGTTATCAAGGTTGGATGTGCATGAAATCCCGGTGAATTGAGGATATGGAAGTTTAGGTCTAGTTATTTTGATTTCAAGTGTATGCAATGTAATTAACATATTAGAACTTTATGCTGAATTAGATATATGAAATTAGGATGATTAACTTACTCTCTCATCTCTCTCCCTAACCCTAATTTTCTCAACTCTCTTATTAACCCACCCAAATTAAACCACCACCACGTGACCCATATACTCACCCACCACCACCGACTGCCACCCTCACCCACCACCAGTTGACCCCCACTGTCACCCCCCTTGCCCCCTTTCCCCCTCCCCTACCCCTTCATATCTTGCTACCATTCCGACCACCCAATCCCCCAGCCCCGCCCTCCCCTTCAAATCCCGTAACTTCCCCCTCCCTACCTCCCCTTCGAATCCATTGTTATTATAACAAGTTGGATTTCACGAAATTGCAAAGTAGAAATTAATTTTTTTGGGGGTTAAAATTAATTATGATTTTATCTCTCCTCTCTCTTTCATTCATCTTCTTGCGCCAGTCTACAAATCTCATCTTTAACATAAAGAAAGATGTTAGAGAAGATTGGATTACCAGTAAAACCCTCATTATGGGACTCGAAGGGGAGGGGGGCCGCGGGCTGGGGTCCTGGGGAGGGTTGTGGGATGGAGTAGGGAGGGGGGTTGGTAGTGGAAGAAAAAGGGGGGCTTATGGAGGTGGGGGGAAAGGGGGCTGATGGGTGAGGGTGGGGGTTAGGTGGTGGTGGGTAAGGGTGTGGGTCAGGTTGTGGTGGATGAGGGTGGGGGTCAGTTTGTTGGTGGGGGTCAGTTAATAAGATCAACATCATCATCGCTAGTGTGGAAGTATATCTCAGAAGTGATATTGAACAACGTTAAATTCATGTGTATGTCTTGTTATTTGACTTAATTGTTTTTAATTTTGGTACAAATTCAACTGAGCGAAAACATTAAAAGAGAGTTTACGTGCGAATAACTTAGGGTAAGGCATTGTGCCAAATGATTGTTTTTACGAAATCGATTAGATTTTATCACTCAATTCAACCCTTCCTGCTTGAATGTCATCTTGTACTCCAACAATTGGTAACAGAGCAGGCTGTTCTCAAAAGGCTCATACCTAAAGAATAGAAGTCATGAACATGGAAGATGACTCTCGCGAAAGACACTCAAAGTTTTCGGTTTTTAACTGAAAAGATTACGAATGGTGGAAAATGCTAGGATGAGGATCTACATCCAATGATGGGATTATGAATGCTGGAAAATTATAAGAAAAGATCAATCCTTATCGAAGCCAAAAATACTAAAGGAAAGATGGTCGACAAAGATGAAAATGAGTACTATTCAGTCGGCTATGCTAAATCCGAGAAGAACTTTAAATTTCCAATATGGAATTGGACCTGATGAATACTCAAGAATCTCCGGTTGCACTAGATAAAAGGAGATATTGGACACTCTAGAATTGGCCCACGAAGGTACGAATGAGGTAAAATAATCTCGAATTGATTTACTTGTGCAACAATATGAACTATTTTCTATGAATTAGGAATTGAAGCTATTAAAGGGATGTTTACCCGATTTATACTAATCACTAATGAATTGCGTTCTCTAAGCAAAACCTATACTTATGAAGATTTAGTAAGAAAGGTGTTAAAAAGTTTAACAAATGGTTGTCTCCCCAAAATAATTGTTATTCAAGAAGCTAAAGATTTGACAAACCTCTCGCTAGAACAACTTATTGGATCATTAATGACTCATGAACTTGTTTTAGATTCTAAGACTAGTGAACCAAAAATAAAGGGCATAACTTTAAGAACTGAAGGTAGTAATAGCGACGGTGATGTTGATCTTATTAATAGGAGATTTAAATTTTTTCTCAAAAAGAACAAAAACAACAATCATAAAAAAAGGTGGGAATTTGAAAGGTAAGAGCGCTACCTCTAACTTTAAGAAAAGTGCTCCTAATTTTGGTTGTCTCAAGTATGGTGAGTACAATTACAAGATAAATAAATTTCCCTTATGGGATGATGAGAAGCCTAAAGAAAGGAGATTCGAGAAATTAATGATTGTTGTCATTGGGGGAGATTCGAACTATGAAGAACAGTCAGAGGCACAGTGCAATGAGGCAAAATTGTGTATGAATGTTGTATAGACAACTCAGAGAAAGGCACAGTGCTTGGACGAATCTCACTTATGTCCAATGGAAAAAAATTCGAATTCACGAGATGAAACTGAAGACAATGAGAAAACTCTTCTTTCACTAAAAATTTCAATGCATCTTCTTTCAAAAAACCACTTGTTACTTTGCTTGGAAATGCCTTTGATGATTGTCGACAAATGAATGATGATTTTCAAACATGAAAAAAGAAGTAAAAAATTTATCTAAGCAAAAGACTGGTGTGGAATTGGAATATAAGCATTTATTAAAGGATTGTAAAGGATTGTTGCAAAAGAATTACGAATTTGAAAAAAGTGTTGAAGAGAAAAATTTTAAGTCTTGAAAAAAAAATGAAGTTGTTAACAACACTATGCTATACATTGTGCTGGAAGCTAAAAATTTGGGTCTTGAGAAATAGAATGAAACTTTAAAAATTCAGCTAACTGAGTTAAAGGAATCATGACAAAGATGTAGAATTGTTCCACTAATGTTACCTCATGATGCTAAGTTAAGTGATGAACTTGATAAAGTAAAAAGAGAATTGGAAATTTCGAGAAAAATAAATAGTGATCTAAACACTTTTGTTGATTTCTTGAAATTACAATTAGTTATTTCTTCAAAAATGTATGAAAAATGGCCATCTTTTCAAAAAACCATAGATTATATGTCATGTACAACTAGCAATTGAAACATAATTGGTTTAGGGTATACATACCAGAAGCGCACAATGCCAATAATTTTGAAAGTGACTTTCGTAAAAGAAAATATGTTGATCTACCTGAATATTTGATTTGCAACTTCTATGGAAAAAATGGACACCTTATGGATAATTGTAATGTCAAGAAAAGGAGTGTTGCGAAAGATGTAAAATATGTAAATAAAATATGGGTCCGAAAAGACAAGCTGACCCTAGTAGATTAAATGCTTATTGTTGCGGTCATTAAGTGGCCTATTGCGTCGGTTTTGGCCGCGCAGCAATAGGTAAATAATATATTGATGCGGTTTTTAACCGCTGCAATATTTCAACATGTTGTTGCGGTTTCTGGGGAAAACCATAGCAATATTAGTATTTTATATCAAAAAAGTACAGAATATTGATGCGGTTTATGGGGAAAATGGCAGCAATATGCCGTATTTAATAATAAAAAATACACATATTGTTGGAATTTATGCATATTTTTTATTATTAAATACAGCATATTCTTGCGATTTTCCCCAAAAATCGAAGCAATATACTGTTTTTTTTTTCATATTTTTATGCACGTATTTCCCTTCCAACCGCCTTATGCAGGAAGCAGGATGCAACAAGAAAAATGCAACAAAATTTTTTGTACAAATTTCGAAGAGCTCCGTTTTTAAATTGGATAAACCAATAATTGGGAATTAACCTGTACAACATTATATGCAACAACCAATATCCATCATCCGAATTTCATCCAACAAACAACATCCATCCTCCAAAATTCATCCAACAACCAACATCCATCATCCTCTAAGAACCAATTTTCCTCCAACATCCACATCCAAATTCCAAGTTTAAAAATAAATAAATGATTGAATCCAACACAGTTATCGTACGAATCAAGCATATATATATATATATATATATATATATATATATATATATATATATATATATATATATATATATATATATATATATATATATATCATCAAATCCAAGTCAGTACGATAATGTTGGTTTGTACAAGTTGCACTAATTTATATTCGTCGAAAGTTAGAAAAATAAAGAAAATTAACATTAACTACCTAACCTACGCAATGCAATTATCAATAAAGTATCTTGCCCACTTATTTTTCACATCGATTTGATCTTCCGTATAAGGATCATGGGTAAAGGTACGAGCAACCTGAAAATAATTTACCAAAGTTAGCCTCAAATAGTTAAATACATAAAATATGAAATGAATAATTATAAGTAAACAAAAACTTACTTCGTCGAAATTCTGCGAACCAAAATATGAAGCGGGTATGTCAATAATATGTATCGCATGACAAATAACCGCAATTCGTGCCTCCTTGTTATTGTGGGCACTTTATCAAAAGTTTTAAGAAAATGAGGAAATTTACTGTATAACGAGAATAACGTAGGCTTTTAATTGAATAAAACAAGTCTATTGTGCCTCAACATGCTTCTAAAAAAGCTTCTCCCGACGAACTGTGTTTTCGCTCAACCGAAACCTCCTAAAAGCACTATATTACACAACATCAAATGATTTAGATGTTAAAATTTGTATGTTATAATTTTAATTTATTTAAAAAATATCAAACCGATCAACTTATGCTATCATAGGTGTTCTAATCCTTAACTTTCGCTCCTTGTGTAAGCTAGCGAAATTAAAGACATAAACTATCCCGAGCGAGGGACATATGACAAGGAGCATCCAATGACAGCTATTGTAAGATTGAGTAACAATAATTACTAAAGAAAATCACATATCATCAATATTTGTAAAACTATATATAAGATAGACTATTACTCTTAAAAGATTGGCGTGAAGATGATACTACACTAGTGGAAAAAAACGGAAGGGTTGCGGTTAAAACAACCCTAAGGGTTGCGTTTTTGGCCAGCAGCCCTTTCTATAGCAGCCCTTCACTAAAAATGAAGGGCTGCGGTTTATGCCCAAAACTGCAACCCTTTTGACCTAAAAAAAATAATTTTTTTTGTTTTTGTTTTTTTGCATTTTTTTTACTCCTAAATATACCAAGAATAGCTGAAATTTACAAACAAAATTACTTGTGACCGCAACATTATAGATGAAAGGATCAAATGAATACTTCAACAAAACGAGATTATAAGCCAACAAGAACATCAAATTAGTTCCACAAAAGAAAATGAAATAAAAAACCTAAAATACAAAAAAAAAGTCACAGCTCAACTAAAAACATTAAATATCACAAGTAACAAATAAATTACAAAAAGAATTTCAAATTGATAAAAACTACATAGAAGATGTGGTTCGTCGAAATTCTAAATTAATTCCTTCACAAAAACACGAAATTAATTCCACAACACCAAATTAACATCAACAGTTATGAAATTGAGAAAAGAAGCGTGCAGATCTGAACAAATGTAGAAGTATATCGATGAAATTGAAGCAACCATTCGTAAATCCAAAAAAAGATACTCTAAAAAATCTAAAGATCCTAAAAAACGAATTTCTCAACAGCTAATGTAATACAACAACTAAAAATCCAAAAAACCTGAGAATGAGCGAAATTTTTTCGTCGATGACATCGTGGCTCTTTGTGTACACGGATCTGAATATAACCAGCAACGGTGGGGTTGTGTAGGAAATTTTCTCAAACATCAACGAATAGCAACGGACAGATCAACGAACAAAACAAGGAGCGTACAACAACAATCGCAGTGATGAGGAGAGAGAAAAGAGTGCCCAAAAGATAGGTAGGAATTTTTAGAGTTGAAATCTGCCATAACTTCATCGTCGACGTCGAAGATGTGGTTCGTATTGTGAAGGAGGCGACGCAGAGTATTATGAGGAGAGAGAGACGGCCGACGGGTGCGTGGTGAGTATTATGAGGGAGGAGAGAGAATGAGGGAACTTTAATACAACCCTAGCTAGGTGTACACTTATCTTTTTAAGCCCACCCGCGTCTAATAATTCGAATTCCTTTTCAACATAATAAAAAAAAAGGCATAATCGCAGCCCTTTATTACTTATGGGGCTGCAGTTTTTGACGAACCGCAGCCCTTCACTAATAGGGTTGCGGTTAACCCAAAAACCGCAGCCTTTCTTACAATAAGAAGGGCTGCGTTTTCTTGTTAACCGCAACCCTTCCAGCGCAGCCCTTCCTTTTTTTTCCCCTAGTTCTAACACTAAGAACGACGGAACCAGTCAAAGCACATTGAATATAACTCGTTATATTCTCCAATGCATTCACATCCACGGTACTCTCCAAACACATGCAACAAAGACGTTCGATAGCATCCCCAAATCCATCTAAGTCAGACTGTATTGCCCTAAACTCATTAGCAAAAGTAAATTTTATGTGAAAAATACAACTACCATATAATGAAATGTAAAAAAATCATAACTTTGATTATTTTTACCTCATTTAGACTTGGATAATAGAAATATTAAGCATCTCTCCTTTCAGGAACTAAGTAATATCCTCCTTGGTCAAATAAGTGGTGGCATCTCCTGAATAATGGAACAAGGAGCTGAGCAAGGTAACACTAACAACATCATCGTCTGCGACGGCAAGGGCAAGTGTATCTGCAAACTCCCTATAGTCATCAGTGAGAGAGTCCAAGAACGATACATCATCGACAACTGGATTATAACTAGTAGCCGAACCGGCCGAAAGCTGCTGGCTAGAACATCTAACAGCCTCCCCGAAATCCCTTTTTATTATTAGGTGTCAGTGTAACCTAATAATTATTGTTGAGAATGTGCATAAGATTACGAAAATTTAAATTAATGCTATTATTTTTACAAAAATGGATAAGATTTGAACAATTACCTCATAATCTAATGTTTGCACTAAATATTTTGGGCATTGCACCCACGTACCCAAAGCAGTAGTTATAGTGTCGATTTCATATGTAGGGATGGGGACAGGTAGTGGAAAATGACCATGCTTCTCTACAAAACGATGAATTTTCACTACAAGGTGATCATTCATCATTCTAGACCCATGAACTATAGTGGTCTCATCAAAAGCATAAAAATGTGCATCTGCCACTAGACAAGTCTTTCCACTAGTTGGATTTATCAAATACAATCGACATGGAATCTCGTCCTAACAACAACATAAAGTTATAATTAATTATGTAAGTTAATTATTTGTATAAAGCACATGAATATATAATTTTTATTTATTTAAAGCACGTGAATATATAATTTTATTTGTATAAAGCACATGTATATATATGATAATTATTTGTAGAAAGCACGTGTATATATGATAATTATTTGTATAACGCATATGTTTATATGATAATTATTTGTATAAAGTACATGTATATATAATAAATATATATACCTTCAACTGAGGAGAATGAGTGTCGAAAAATCCAGATAGTGGAGTACGTAGCTGAGTGGGTTGTGAAGTAGATGGCCCTATAGATGGTGAAGCAAATGGTGGAATAGGTGGTTGAGTGGGCTATGAAGGAGATGGCACAGAAAATGGTGAAGCAAAAAAAGTATATGGTCTAGTAGGTGTCTGAGTAGGTGGTTGAGTGGGCTGTGAAATCACCACATTCTGCATGTGGCAATGTCATTTCTCAACCTTTCAGTCACTTTCTGCATTAATGTTTCCTCTTGTTCCTAACTCGAGCTCCAATAGTTCCTAGGAGGTGGATGCCCAAAAGCCTTCCTATAGCCAACATTAACGCCTCCAAAACCATAACAACGACCCGAATGATCTAGGTTCTCTCCAAGAGCCATAAAAAGGGCTTCTCCTTCTACTCCAACTTCCTAAAAAACAAGTTAAAAGTAATAATGTAGTTAATAAATGAAAAATATATTCATATGTCAAACTAAACGTTATATTGATATACATACGTATTTGTGAGCTGGAACCTTTGTTTCCTCAACTCGTATAAATCGCAATTTAGTAACATGATCTTTCTTACGCATCGCGCACCACCAATCATCACCCCAGTTAATATGAGAGGACACTGAGAAGGATGGTGTAATAAATGACGATTCAAAATCAAAACTAGGTGGACAAAAGTTCTCCTGATTCCACAATTCTCTAGTATCCCCATCATTCCTTTGACCTAAGTGGTGATGATGTGTGTTCATTTTTGCACTCTCGAGCGCCTTTTCTCGCTTTTTCTGCCAAAAAAAAAAAAACACACACATTAAGTTAGTAGAATATAATTTAATTTAATAAAACAAAGTTACTAATTAGATTATAAACTTACTACAGCCTCATCTGACATTATAGCCTCTTTGAAGGTAAGTCAATCCTACTTCTTGATGTGCTTGCATACATCTGACGAAGTATCATCTATCTTTATCTTTCTTTGATCTAACTTTGGTCATTGTGTTCCAACAAGATACCAATTTGCTCTTAAAATCCCTCCATCTAGTGTTCACAGTAGACAACTAGTGCTTTCTATATGGAATCTCGTCGTAAAGGTGAAACATATTCTTTTTTCTATCATAATATATAAGTTTTGAGGTGTTTATAACTTAAAGTAACTTCAAACTATTCATATTCATTCATTTTCAAGTAAAATGGCCCAAAATGGGCAAAAATGGCCTATTTTGGTTCTAACATGTCTATATTTTGTATTATCAAACAAAACTACTGTTAAACACATGAAACTAAGTGTATATATAATGTTTGATGTGTTTATAACTTAAACTAGCTTCAAGGTATTCATTCATTTTCAAGTTAGATGACCCAAAATGGGTTAAAATGGCCTATTTTGGTTCTAACATGTCTATATTTTGTATTTTCAGTCGAAAATACTATTAAACACATGAAACTAAGTATATATATATATATATATAATATATATATATATATATATATATATATATATATATATATATATATATATTTGAGGTGTTTATAACTTAAACTAGCTTCAAACTATTCATATTCATTCATTTCCAAGTAAAATGGTCCAACATGAGCTAAAATGGCCTATTTTGGTTCTAAGATGTCTATATTTTGTATTTTCAATCAAAACTACTATTAAAAACATGAAACTAAGTATATATATGATGTTTGAGGTGTTTATAATTTTCAGAGTTCAAACTACTCATATTCATTCATTTTAAAGTAAAATGGCCCAAAATGGGCTAAAATGGCCTATTGTTGTTCTAACATGTCTATATTTTGTATTTTCAGTTAAAACTACTATTAAACACATGAAACTAAGTATATATATGATGTTTGAGGTTTTATAACTTAAACTAGCTTTAAACTATTCATATTCATTATGTTTTAAGTAAAATGACCCAAAATGGGCTAAAATGGCCATTTTTGGTTCCAACATGTCTATATTTTGTATTTTCAATCAAAACTACTATTAAATACATGAAACTAAGTATATATGTGATGTTTGAGGGTTTTATAACAAAAAGTAGCTTCAAACTAGTCATATTCATTCATTTTCAAGTAAAATTGCCCAAAATGGGCTAAAATGGCCTATTTTGGTTCTAACATGTCTATATTTTGTATTTTCAATCAAAAATACTATTTAACACATAAAACTAAGTAAAATGACCCAAACAAAGTAACATGTCTATATTTTGTATTATATATATATATATATATATATCTATATATATATGAAGTTTGTGGTATTTATAACTTAAAATAGCTTCAAACTATTCATATTCATACATTTTCAAGTAAAATGACCCAAAATGGGCTAAAATGGCTTATTTTGGTTCTAACATGTCTATATTTTGTATTATCAATCAAAATTACTATTAAACACATGAAACAAAGTATATATATAATTTTTGAGGTGTTTATAATCTAAGCTAACTTCAAACTACTCATATTCATTCATTTCGAAGTAAAATGGCCTAAAATGGGCTAAAATAGCCTATTTTGGTTCTAACATATCTTACTATAATGTCTGTCCACATAAAATCCAACAATGAAGGAGAATTTTTTCTCCATTTCCAATTGATGTTAAGCCTGCATATAGAAAACCCGTCTGAAATACCATACATTGCTTGCCACAGACCTAATAGAATAACAATTAGAAATCTAAACATTAAATTGTAATAAGCATGATAAATTATAACTATTTTACAATCAATAATTACCTGTTGGTCGTCCCAAATCATCAAACTGTAAGTGCATACATCTTGTGTTGTGGAGATTCATCCACTAGGGGAAAAAAAGGAAGGGCTGCGGTTTTTCTACAAGCGCAACCCTACTAGTGAAGGGTTGCGCTTTTCTTCAGAAGCGTAACCCTACATAACAGAAGGGCTGCGCTTTTGAAGAAAAGCGCAGCCCTTCACTTAGTAGGACTGCGCTTGTAGAAAAAGTGCAGCCCTTCTTACATTTAGAAGGGCTGCGCTTTTTCTACAAGCGCAACCCTACTAAGTGAAGGGTTGCGCTTGTTAAAAAAGCGCAGCCCTTCTGACTAAGTAGGGCTGCACTTGTAGGAAAAGCGCAACCCTTCTGTTATGTAGGGCTGCACTTTTTTTACAAGCGCAACGCTATGTATATTTTTTTTTATGAAATTATATTGCGTGCATGTATAGTAGAGTATACCCATCAAGAGCAATTCTATTTCCCTCCTTAGAGAATATTTACGAGCGAAAAAATCACCACCACCACAGCAACTACTGCTGCCGTAATTCGAGTGCACCACCACCACCACCACTATTGCTGCCCACTACTTTGCTCCACCACAACCACATTGCTGCCCACCACTGCACCCCCACACATTAATTCGAGTGGTTATTTGGCACCACCACATTTGCGCACACCACACATTGCGCCCACCACCTTGCGCACCACACGTCACCATTACCCTTCTCTTCTCTTTTCTTTTCTTCTCTTCTCTTCTCTTCTCTTATCTTCTCTTCTCCACCATTTGAGTGGTTTAGGTTAGTGATTAAGAAGTATGAATTAATTTGTTTTTAAGTTACTTTTGTTTTTCTTAATTGAATTAAATGATTAATGTGCAATGTGGGTTTTGTCAATTGTAGGAAGAAGAGGCTAAGGAAGGCAAATAAAGTTCCAAGTATCTCTTTTCTCTTCATTGCTCGTCGTTGGTGTTAAGAGGTAACTAGTTTAATTTCGTTGTCTTTTATTGATTAATTTGATAATGAGTAAATTGTATTTTAAATTATTAAGTTATTATAATTTATTGATATGATATTGTATGAAAACGCAATGTGATTTAGCTAATATATGAAATTACAAGTTGTTTGAATCATCATCATATGCCTAGATACCCGTTCAAGACTTACTCATTAGGAGTAAGTCTTGAATAGTCCCCGGTTTGGGACTGTTCTTGGACGTTTGATCTCACTTAGGTGGTGAATGTGTGTCTTCTTTTCAATTCTGAGGAAATCTTGGCTTATCGTTCTCTACATTGTTCTCTGGGTACATATGTAGATAAGCAATTATCTACATTGTGTACTTGGAGAACTGTAGGGAAATGCTGCCGGATTTTCCTTAGAATTGAAAAGTTGGCATATATTCACTAGTGAGATTAGACGTCCAAGGATGGGTTAGGTTGGAGTGATAAGGATCTTGCGCTGCATGCATACAATTGAACATGTACTATCTTAGCTTGTTGTATACGTGTGTGATTTGAATATGTGAGTGTATGTACTTTAATAATGATTGATGCATTATAATGAATGTTGTGTTTAATTATTAGAGGTGGTCTTCTTGAATGAGATGGATCGTACTTGGATGTATGGTAGTCGTGAATCGATTGAGTTTGTGAATGGGGTCTCGGAATTCTGTAAATGCATTAGAATATCAAACATCCTCTGGAGCAGTCGACTTTTATTGTCCTTGTTTGATTGTAGAAATGTGAGCAAGGTTAGTAGTATACATGTGGTTAGGGAGCATGTCTTTCGCCGTGGGTTTAGGCCTCAATACCACGTATGGTTTGGCATGGTGAGCAGGGGAGGTATATGGAAGCTCTGGAGTAAAGAATGATGTATGTGAAGAAAAGAAGGGTGATGATGAGTTAGGGGATGAGAATTTGGATGATGAATTTGGAGATGACGATAGGGATCGGGTAGACGAGATGATACACGAGGTTGAAGATCAGTCGTGTAGACGACCTCGTATTTTTGAGTCTATGTCTCAGGCTGCTGAAAAGCCGTTGTATCCAGGTTGTACAAAGTACACCAAACTTTCCGCGGTGGTAACACTGTTCAACATTAAGTCGAACGCTGGTTGGACGGACTCTAGTTTCACATCGTTGTTGGAAGTTTTAGCTGAGATGCTCCCTGATGGAAATGAACTGCCAAAGTCGTACTATTATGCGAAGAAGCTGATGTGTCCTTTGGTTTAGAGTACGAGCGGATACATGCTTGTCCTAACGATTGTGTGCTTTATCGTAATGAGTATGAGCATTTACATGAGTGTCCACGTTGTGGATTGTCGAGGTACAAGCGTGAAGGAGCTGGAGGTAGTGAAGGACCACCAGCAAGGTGTTGTGGTATCTACCCATAATACCTAGATTTAAGCGCATGTTCTCAATTAAAGGAGATGCGAAGAATTTGAGGTGGCATGCAGATCGTAGGAAGAAAGACGGTCTGCTCAAGCATCCGGCTGATTCGCCTGAGTGGAAAACTATCAACAGGGTGCATAAGTCATTTGGTAATGAGGATAGGAATCTGAGGCTTGGATTATGTGGCATGAACCCTTTTGGCAATCTCAGCTCGCAACATAGTACATGGCCAGTAGTTTTAGTGGTTTACAACTTGCCTCCTTGGTTGTGCATGAAACGCAAGTACATGATGTTGTCGCTTCTTATATCGGGGCCCAAACAACCTGGAAATGACATAGATGTATACCTTCAGCCGCTTGTTGAAGATTTACAGAAGATGTGGAACGAAGGAGTGTTAGTATTTGATGCGTATGCTAATGAGATGTTCACTCTGCGTGCCATGCTTTTTTGTACTATGAACGATTATCCAGCTTATGGGAACTTATCTGGGTATAAGACTAAAGGAAAACAACCTTGCCCGATTTGTTTAGATGACATGAAATCTACACACCTTAAGGGCTGCAAACATGTGTATATGCGCACACGAAGGCTCCTCAGCCGCGACCATCCCTATCGGTTTAAGAAGAAGGCATTCGATGGGACGGTTGAAGAAGAAGTTGCTCATAGACCATTAACTGGTACTGAAGTTTATAATCAGGTGAAGGGCATTGAAACAGTCTTTGGTAAACCTGCTAGTGAGGTTGATCGACCTACAGGATTATGGAAAAAACAATCCATTTTTTGGAAACTCCCATATTGGAAAGATCTAAAGGTCAGACATTGTTTGGATGTCATGCACATAGAGAAGAATGTTTGTGAAGCTATTCTCGCGACACTTATGAATATTCCGGGCAAGACAAAAGATGTTAAGGCGTCACGACTTTACTTGGAAAAAGGGGCTTCGACCAGAGTTGTGGGCTCAGAAAAGGGACGGAAGGAAGAAGAAAATAGGGGAGGAAAGGGTTGATGATGAAACTCAGAAAAGTAAAAAGGTGGAGGATTCGGAGAAGAATTATTTGCCACCAGCTTGCTACATGATGTCGCGTGCAGAGAAATGGATTTTTTTTCGAGTCATTGTATGGCATTATAGGTGAAGAGATCAGAAGGTAGTATAATTCAAGGGATTTTTTTCGAGCCGAAGGATAAAGTTCGGAATCCTGCACAATAAGAAGGTAGTATAATTCAAGGGATTCTGGGTGAAGAGATCAGTAATTTTGTGGCTGAGTATTTTGCTAGTGTTGATCTTGTTGGACTTCCGACATCCCGACACGAGGGAAGACTTGAGGGCAAGGGTACAATTGGTTCAAAATTGATCACACCTTCCCTAGAAAAGCGTAAACAAGCTCACTTATTTGTATTGCATCACAGACCAGCTGTCCATCCTTATTTAAATGAACATATGGAGGAATTACGTGTTAGTAATCCTGGAAAAGGAGTGATGGCATTGACGCAAATGCATAACAAGACTTTCATTGATTGGTTTCATAAACGAGTACTGAATGATTTGGATGAAAGTGTTCCTGAAACAGTCAAGTGGTTAGCATTTGGTCTCGTGAAACTGTACGCTCTTATGAGGGTTATGATATTAATGGTTACATTTTGGACTGAACGTCAATATCTGAAGTCAAGATCGCAACAAAATAATGGTGTTTCACTTGTGGCGTCGTCTACACAATATGCAAGCTCGAAAGATAAGTCGCATGTACGTGCTGAAAGAAACTATTATGGGCGAATACAAGAAATATGGGAGCTGGACTACTGTGCTTTTAATATTTGCCTCTTGTGTTGCAAGTGGGTTGACGATAATTGACGTTGTGTAAGAGACGATGATCCTTGCGGATTCACTCTTGTTGACCTTAGTCGTCTACGTGAAACTGAGAAGCCATTTGTAATTGCATCACAAGTCAATCAAGTATTTTTTGTAACTGATCATGCTGATCATAAATGGTCAATTGTTGTACCTGGTAAAAGGAGTATCCTCCGTATTGGTGATGCTAATAATGAGGAAGAATATGATGTATTTGAGGACCTCTCCCCTTTTACCTATCCTGAAATTAGTGTGGAAGATGATGTGAATATGTCGGAGAACTATATGCGTGTAGATCACACGGAAGGGATACATGTACTTGAGGATCCTAAGAAATGGCGGAAGGTCAATAAATCATGAGACATAAACTCAGGTCTGTGTAATTTCTCCAATTTGTAACTATTGTGTAGATTTTGAGGCCTGTTTTGGCCTTTTCGCTCCCAAATCTTACTTATCGAGTCATTTAACCCCAAATTCTCTTTGAACATTATTATATCAGCCATAATATAACTAGTGTGTAGATTCTTAGACTTGCATTTTTTGTTGGCTGCATTTCGAGAATGAAAAGGCCATTTCGGGGCTCTTTTGGCCTTTTCGCCCCAAAATCGTACTTATCGAGTCATTTAACCCCAAATTCTCTTTGAACATCATTATATGAGGCATAATATAACTAGTGTGTAGATTCTTAGACTTGCATTTTTTGTTGGTTGCATTTCGGGAACGAAAAGGCCATATCGGGGCTATTTTGTCCTTTTCGCTCCCAAATCGTACTTATCGTGTCATTTAACCCCAAATTCTATTTGAACATCATTATAAGATGCATAATATAACTAGTGTGTAGATTGATATACTTGCATTTGTTGTTGGTTGCATTTCGGGAACAAAAAGGGCATTTCGGGCCTATTTTGGCCTTTTTGCTCCCAAATCATACTTATCGAGTCATTTAACCCCAAATTCTCTTTGAACATGATTATATGAGGTATAATGTAACTAGTTTTTAGATTCATAGGCTTGCATTTGTTGTTGGTTGCATTTCGGGAACGAAAATGCCATTTCGGGCCTATTTTGGCCTTTTTGCTCCCAAATCGTACTTAATCAAACCTGAACTTCACTACACGAAAATCAATTTTTGGCAACAATTTTTGGCAACAACAAATAATTTTGTTACTAAAAGTTCTATTTGGCAACAAACTATATAAGTCGTGACTACAGATTGTTACCATAAATGAATTTTCGTTTTCCCTCCACGCATACTTACGAGGGGGGATTTCCTTAAAAAAAAAAAGATATTTTTAGCAACAAGTACTTCGTTAGAGTAAATGTAGTTATCTACAGCAACAAAAGAATCTCGTTACCTTAAACTTTTTTTTTAAAGCTGCGAATATATTTGTTGCGAAAAATAATAATTCCTAGTTTCCCAATTAACATAAAACATATACTACCATTTCGCACCTTTTTCTTTTCACGTCTCTTACAATTCTCACACAAAACTCCCTCCAAAACCCTTCGAAGAAACGTTGCAGCACTCATCGGCTTCGGCGTTGGATCACGGCAGCGACGCACGGCATCAGCATTGGTTCACGGCACCGGCGTCGGCTTCGGCGTTGGTTCACGGCACCGGCGTCGGCTTTGGCGCTGGTTCACGGCAGCGGCGTCGGCTTCGGCGTTGGTCCACGGCATCGACGTTGTTTCACGGCAGCGGCATCGGCTCCGGCGTCAGCTTCAGCGATAATACTGGGCATTTCATCTTTCTACTCGGATTCTGTTGGTCATCACTTGTAAACCCGAATTACCCAGGCCACCAGTGAATTTGGGCGAAAATTGACAGTAATAATATATCGAATTCATTATTTCATTAATTTTTCAGTTTGAAATTCTAAGTAAGAGAGAATTCCCAGTTTGAAAATTTTCAGTTTTTAGAGAATTCCTGATTTTGTAATCTGCGTTATACCATCTGTTATACCATCTTTAATTTGTAATACTCGTGGTGTTTGCAATAATTTGTTTTTGGGTTGGGTTTTCTAAAAGTTCTCCAGTAAATGGTGGGGAAAAATCAGGTTGCATCCTAAAGATGTAGACTTTACTAATACCATCTCCCTATTTTTATCACTGTAAATCAGATTAGTGTGTGGTTTTGTGTTTGGCTTAATCTGTGCGTGAATTGGAGGATGTGGCTGCTTCCTTGAATGAGCGATTATCATGTAATGAAAATTGGACTTTTTTTGTTGTGTTTTACCCAGCAATGGACTTGCAGATGTAAATTATGATTCAGTATCTATTGTCTAGTCCTTAATTCTTATGCAAGGATGAGGGAAATTTAGGTGGAAAATCTTTGTTCCTCGACATTTTGAGATAGAAATGTAATGAGAAGTAGCAAGCTGAATCAGGCATTGTACCATCTCTTAAGGTTATCCCTGTGCTGTTTGACTCTTGTCTATTTATCTTGAAGGACATGTATACATTTCATAGTGAAAATACAATCGTATGCTGCTAAGTTATGTTGGGATTTGAGATCCATGTTGTGGGTCAGATTTGGTAGTCTGAGGGGCGAATGCTTTTTTTTTTCAAAAGGAAAGAAAATTGGGCAGAATTACTGACAAATTCTCATGGATAAATTACAACGACTCCTAATCATGCATAAAAGTATTTGTTGTTCTGGTAACTCTAAGATGAGATTTAATCTGGTAACTCTAAGATGAGATTTAATCGTTTATGTCATGTTTTGGTTTGGTTTTTGTTTAATGGGTGTGGGTGTGGGTGTGGGAGGCTCTGGTGATCTTTTTTATTTTTTTGCTTTAATGCCATAATTTTTTTTTTCCTTATTACTCTTATTTTGTTTTACTCTTTCTCTTTGAATTATGTTAACTATTTCTTAGGTCGAGTATAAGGTCGTGTATTTATATGGTGAGTTGTAATCATGTTGAGTTTAATGTTGAAAGGAATTTAGGAGGTGATCATGGATAAGGAATGGATGAAATTAAAAGATCGAGGTGCTCCACAATATTTGAATGGGATAGACAACTTTCTAGATTTTGCATTCAACAATTCTAGTGTCGACCATGCGGGCAATCAGATTGGAACAAAAATTCGATGCCCATGCTGTAGATGTGCAAATGTGCATTATAAAACCAGGAGTGAAGTTCGATTTGATCTGTTAAGGAATGGAATTTCGCAGAGCTACATTGTATGGGATAAACATGGGGAAGATTATAATGATGTGTCTTTAGAGAGTGAAGCTAATACGGATTGTGACGGTGATGTTGATGAAGAGATGCTTGATATGTTGCAAGTAGGATGTGGAGCGGCTGGTATGGGATTGTTGGGAGGTCATGATAGGGGTGATGATGATCACAGTGAGGAAGCTCAAGAACCTTCAGGAGAAGCTGCACGATTTTATCGCCTCTTACAGGACTATAAAGATCCATTAGTTGTGGATGGGTCAAAAGTCTCCAAGTTGGTTTACATTATGAAATTGTTGCATCTTAAATGTTTGAATCATTGGACTGACACCTCCTTTACTCAATTGTTGAAATTTCAAAATGAGGTTCTAGGTTCTAACTTGCCTGATTCTTATGATGCATGTCGCAAAATTATTGCTGATTTGGGCCTTGATTACATTAAAATTGATGCGTGTCCAAATGATTGTATTATCTATTGGCGAGAACATGCTGAAGCACAAGAGTGTCCAATATGTCACACTTCTAGGTGGAAGACAAATGGGAAAAATGTGCCTAATAAGCTTCTACGATATTTTCCCATAAAACCTAGATTGCAAAGGTTGTTTTTGTCAACAAAGACAACAAAAGAAATGCGTTGGCATAAAGAGGAAAGGATTAATGATGAAAATGTATTGCAACATCCAGCCGATTCTTCGACTTGGAAGGCATTTGATAAGGAATTCAAATCTTTCGCTAACGATCCTAGAAGTGTGAGACTTGGCTTAGCTGCAGATGGCTTCCAACCATATTCAATAATTTTGGGGGGTCATGCCATAGCATTTGGCCGGTTGTTCTGACTCCTTACAATTTGCCTCCTTGGATGTGTATGAAGCCTCCGTATATTTTCTTATCTCTGCTTATTGATGGTCCTAATTCTCCAGGAATGGATTTGGATGTTTATCTTCAACCGTTGATTGAGGAGTTAAAGGAGTTATGGGAGGTTGGGGTCGAAACATATGATGCATATACTAAAAAAAAAAAATTTGTAATGCATGCAAGCCTTTTATGGACAATAAGTGATTTTCCTGCATATGCTGATTTGTCTGGGTGGAGCACAAAAGGATATTTTGCTTGTCCTTCTTGTCATAAAGATTCTGGGTACAAAAGCATAAAAAGTAAGACAGCTTATATTAGGATTAGGCGCTGGTTGCCAATGAACCATAGGTGGAGAAAATTAAGAAAAGCCTTTGATGGCACTGTTGAAAAGGGGTTTGCTCCCATTCCATTATCTGGTGATGATGTATTGACGCAATGTAGCCAATTTACTCAAGTTCCTTTTGGCAAGGCTGGCTCAAAGAGAAAATTGGATGAGACAAATACCTTCTATGGATGGAGGAAAACGAGCATATTCTTTCAATTGCCTTATTGGAGCAAATTGAAATTGCGTCATAATTTAGATGTGATGCATATTGAGAAGAATGTTTCAGAGAACATAATAGGGACATTGATGAATATAAAGGGTAAGACTAAGGACACCTTAAAGGCCCGGTTAGATTTGGTAAAACTAGGTATAAGGCAAGACCTTCACCCTATTGTCGATGAAGATGAAGTGCGCATTCCTATAGCATGTTATACATTAAGAAGTGATGCAAAATCTGCATTTTGTGAGATGTTTCAGACTTTGAGAACTCCTGATGGGTATTGTTCAAACATCTCTCGATGTGTAAAAGATAATGGTCAAAAGGTGTTATGTATGAAAAGCCATGACCATCATGTGTTCTTGGAGCAACTTCTTCCAATTGCTATTCGTGGACTCCTTCCAAAAAATGTTTGTGAACCATTGATTGAATTAAGTTCATTTTTTCGAAACTTGTGCTCCAAAACCTTGAACATGAAGGAGCTTGACGAACTCGAAAAGCAAATTCCTTACACATTATGCAAATTAGAGATGATCTTCCCACCATCTTTCTTCACTGTTATGGTGCACTTAGTCATTCATTTGGTGGCAAAGCAAAAATTGCAGGTCCTGTAAGGTACCGTTGGATGTATCCTGTAGAGAGGTAATTACAAAACATACTACATTTTTTCAGTTTTTATAATTCAATGTTTAGTTACTTTATTTTTTTTTACTAAGCATGAAATTTCATATTCAAGGTACTTGCGCACATTGAAATCCTACGTTCGCAACAAAGCATATTCAGAAGGTTCAATTGCGAGAGGTTACTTGGCTGAAGAATGTTTCACTTTCTGTTCTAGATATATGGATGATATGACCACAAAGTTCAATCGCCAATCTCGAAATGATGATGGTCATGATGATGTGTCTAGCACAAGAGGCGTAGACATTTTTACACCAAAGGGTCGTCCTTTAGGAAAGCCTACTCCTTACCATCTTGACTCATAGGAGTATGAACAAGTTCATTTGTATGCACTCCATAATTGCGATGAGCTCTTAAAACTTGTCAAGTAAGTTCACTTTATTTATTTTTTTCGGAGCAATTTTAAAACTAAAAAAATCTAAATGCTTACTTTTTAAATTATTGATAATTTAGGGAGCATAAGAACAAACTAGCCGTTGAAAATCCAGCCCCTAGGAGCATAGAGAGGAGACATAAAGCTGAATTTGCAGATTGGGTTCGAAAGCGTGTATGTTATTTGCTCATTTTGTTTATGTTCTGTACAAATATTCTTCTTCTAAGTATAACAATAATTTAATCTCCATTTTTTTTATGAATAGGTGGAACTTATGTATAAAGAAGGTTCTATCCCTGAGGACATGTATTACTTAGTTTGTGGCCCATTGCGTAGTGTGAGGCGTTATAGTGGATATATTGTGAGTGGATTTAGGTTTCACACCATTGATAGGCAAGAAAATCGAAAAACCCAGAATGGTGGGCTCATGGTTCAAGGGGATGATGAGTCGCAAAAAAAGTATTATGGTGTTCTCAAAGATGTTTATGAGTTGCAATATCCTGGTGAAAATCATGTTATTGTATTCAAGTGTGATTGGTATGATGTTCAAGATCAAGGTAGAGGATATAAAATTGATGAATATGGAATAACTAGTCTCTCTAAGGAGCTATCGTTAGCCACATATGAGCCATTTGTGTTAGAGTCACAAGCAGAGCAAGTGTTTTATGTACTTGAACCAAGAGACAAAAGTTGGGTTGCTGTGATTAAGACGGAGCCTCAAGACTTATATAACATACTTGAAAGCAACATTGATGAGAATGCACTAGAGGAAGTCCATAATGAAGCTGTACAGCAAGAATGCAACAGGGTTTCAAATCTTTACACATCGCCACCAGAACATGGAGGCTATGGAGGGGATATTCGTTTGGGTACCAATCATTATATGGTGGAGAGAGGAGCCGAGATTGTGAAATGGGTTACTAAGGAATTACAGAACATTCAACAACAAAAAAGTGGAAAAGAAAAGAAGAGAAAGAAGAGAAACAATGATCTAGATGATTTTATTGTTGATGATGATGTTGAAGTCTAAAAAAATGTTTATCATGTCACTTTTGGTCATATGTTTATGAATGGAAGGTGTTTCATTTTCGTTGTTAGTTTGTTTTATAAATGAATAAATTGGTATCGATTAATGTTTCTACTGGGTGTTTTTTTTTATATATAATATATATATTAGACTATCTTCTAGACTTGTGCTGATTTATATTGACTTTAAGCCATCTAATAAGTATTTTCTATAATTGCAGATATGGTAGGACGAGGTCAGGCAAAGATTAGACAGAATGTTGGAAGGGAAAATGGAAAGACTCCAAGTGTTGCTGACATGGAAAACATACAAAATGTATTACGTGACAATATCAATGTAGGTGAAATTGGATCTACCACCAATAGTCCAGCTCATCATGAAGATATTACCATTGATAATCGCTTGCAACCTCTAGGTATAATAACCTTTCGAATGCTTCCATATAAAGTAATTGGTATTACATTATTTTTCCATTATATTGATTTTTTTCCACTCATTTCATGTGATCTTTAGGACGAGATAAACATAAATATGGAAGCAAATTTGCCAGCAGACTTCAAATCTGCTTGAATGCTCATGAGGCAGTGGATCCACCTCCATCTCATGCAAATGATGTAGATGAAAATCAACCTAAGAAGGTCAGAACCAAATATATGCATGAAAACAGACAAGTAAGAGAAGAATCCCAACATAATGATCCTAATCGTAGTCAAGGTAATTAAATTATCAAATTTTATTTTAATTGTTTAGTTGGGTAGTTTAGTCCACTTTTATGATTTTTTTGTCATTTGGCTTATGTTGTAGCTTTTACCACAAGTGCTAAAAGGAAAAAGGGTAAGAGAGGCAAATATAGGAGTTTAGCACTTGAAAGGAAGACTAGGGGTGGGCAATTAAAACTTGAAGTTAATATACCTGATTATGTTCTCCAAGCTGTTGGAGAAAATGCTAGGCCAATGGTGAACTTTTGTGGCTATGTCGTCAGAACAACAGCCTTTATGGATGCTGGAGATTGGCCTGATGTGTTCGCGAAATATGGTGATTCAATGTGGTTACAAGTCAAGGTAAATTTATACAAATATAAGTTAATTAGAGTCTCATATTTTATTGATCAGATTTGTTGTAATAACGATATTTTGAAACAATTCCAGAACAAGTTTAACATTAAAGACTCTTCTACACATTTACTTCGACTTCAAGCTTTTGCTACTGATGCAATGCAACGCTTGTATCGATTTTGGAAGTCTCGCTTGCATTCTTACTATAAAGAATGTGGAGATACTTTAGAAGAATGCTTACAAAATCCTCCGACTGATTTTCTGATCGAAAGTTGGAAAGCTTGTTATGCTAAGTTTGATGATGACAAATTCAAGGTAATTCTTCACAAATCTGAATCAAGATTGAACTTTTCACTAGTCGGATACATTTCCATGTTTAACTAACAACATTTAACTATAACCTTGGAATTTAGATACGAAGTTTACAAAATAGCAAGAATCGGGGATCTGACAAGTGGACTAAACACACCACCGGAAACTTATCTTTTCCTGAGGTGGAGCATATTTTGGTAAGCTTGCACTATGGTCGCTAGTATAATCTATTTAGATTATATTCCAATTATTCTAATACAAAGAAATGCTTGCGTAGACTGAGAGCAATGGTAATGTGTTGCCTGAACCTGATGTTGTATGGCTTGCTGAACACAGAAATGTAGACAGTGATGGGGTGCTGAAGTGGGTTAAGGATGGACGCTCCAAAGAGATACATGTGAGTATAATTTGTATATGATTGTAGTATTTGATTGGAGTGCTGGGATTTGTTGTTGATGAGCCCTAAAAGGGGATATTATGGCCTGTTGAGGCTTATATTGATTTAAAGTTTCTGTGAGCAGGCTTATACTAGTTTTCCCATGATTTGGGTTGTTCAAATTTCAAAGGAGACTGTGCCGAAATTTATGCAGAATTTTCTACTATATATATATAATCGCCTTTTTTTTCCTCCTAATTTTTAGGCACAACTCCATCAGCTTCTAAAAGACAAGGACAAAGAACCCGAAGGCGATCAATCACGTCCTCAAACACAGGAAGAGATGCTCCTTCACGTACTTGGTCCCAAGTCTGGGTACACTCGAGGTAAAGGCACTGGGTATAGAACTTCAGCCAAAGCAAGACTACAAGAACAACAACAACAAGTTATGCAGAAGCAACAAGAAGAACAACAACAAATAATGCAAAAGCAACAAGATCAGATAATGAATTTACAAAGTGAGTTGGAAGCAAGCAAGAAGGCTATAGATGACTACAAGGAAGAGCAAAGACTCTATATGGAAGCTATGGAGAAGCGATTTGAAGATATGATTACAAGGCGCTCCAGGTTAGTTTATAATTTAATGTCATTTTTAATATTCAGGACAACATAGCGTTGTTTTTCCTCTATCTTACATCTGAATGACAATGTCGACAACTCTTTGTTCTAACTTTTGTGTTTCCTTGTTTTGACTTTTTAGGACTTTATGCTATGATGACCAATAGTGAGAAGTGAAGTTGAAAGTGAATTACGTGCTTCTAGGGAAAATTTTGTGTAAAGTTAACAAATTTGCCTAACCATTTTTTTGTTTAACTTTTAGGCAATTAATTTGGTATATATCTTATCTTAAACATCTAATGATTATTATATGTAATGATGTATTTTTTGGAACATCTAAGTATGTAACAAACATATACTCCATAGATGGTTATATATATGAGCCAATGTATTATGGCTATAAATTAGCTCTACATTTAAAATAGTCGTTCTTATAAATTGTATAATATTATAGGAAACTTTGAATATTGAATACTATCAAAATTGAGGCGATATATGGGAAAGCAAGGACCATTCACTTTTGTCGAGTTACTTTTCTAACAAAAACTGTTGTTGCTGAAAATTTGACTTTAATGGTTCCTGTACGAGTTTACGTAACGTAAATCTTGTTGCGAATAACATGCTTTCGCAACAAAATTGTTGTTGTCGTAAAAATGTGGTTTTGTAACAAGAACTTTTGTTGCGAAAATTCAGATGCCTGTCCCAAGCCCAAGCTGAGATATGGCAACAAGTTATTTTTGGTAACGAGGCTTTTTGTTGCAAAACACTACATTTTTCGCAACAAGTAAATATCGTTGCAAAAACCTTTAGTAACGGCATCTCCCATAACAAACTGAAATTGTTGCGGATAATTAAAAGTTGTTGCCAAAGATATTTTTAGCAACGACATCAGTTGTTGCTAAAAAGGGATTTTCGTGTAGTGCTTGTTAGACCTGATTGACCGTAATTAGAACTTATACTTTAATGTTGTGTGAGACCTAATCAAACCTGAAGAGATCTAATCTGAACTTATTGGACTCAAAACTTATTTTTTAAGGTGAAGTGAACACACCCTTCCCCTCCTTTGCTGCCCCTTCCCCTCCCCACTGCACTTGCACACTTCCCTGCTGCACACTCCTTTCCCCTTCTTACCCTGCACACCCTCACCCCTCCCCTGCTGCCCCCCTCACCCACACCCCCCTGTACACACACCCTTTCCCCTCCCTTGCTGCCCCCTCACCCACAGCCCACTGCACACCGTGAAGAAAAAGATGCGCAAAGGGATAAGAAGTCATTGGCGACAAAAAAGAGAAAAGGAAGGGGACCTACAAAGTCACTAGGGAAACCCACCCTAATGACTTTGGAGTACGATCATTTGGGGCAACCTTGTGGAAAATGGCGTCAAAAGTATGCCATACAAATTGGGATTTGCGTGCATAAGCTCTCCATTCTCTACTCATGGAAAGAGGTGCCTGAGTCTTTGAAAAAGATGATTTGGGAAGATACTATGGTAAGCTTCGCGTACAATAACGTTTAGAATCTTAACACTTTAGTTAAATATATGTGTAATATTTACTAATTTGTGAAATGCGTTTTTTGTAGAATAAATTCAATATTGAAAATGATGAAGCTAAGAAGAATGTGTTTCTATCCGCTGTTGCCCAGAGATTCAGAGATTTCAAGGCCAAGTTAGTGTCGGGGTGGATCACTAAGCGGAGAAAAGTCGTGGGTACAAAGAAGAAGAAAATCTACGGCGGAAAACACACACCGGTTCTGAGGCTTCACCGGACACATCATCTGAGGCACCCTCCAAGTTACCATATCAGATATGGAGGCATATCAGACCTGAGGAGTGGCAAGCATTTGTTGCATAAAAAACAACCCCGGAAGTTGTTGTAAGAATATTTTACTAGCTAATATTTAATACTCTTAGATCCAGAATTATTGTATAACACCACACCTAACCTTTGTTTATAATTGTGTGTTTCAGGCAGCTCGTGAGAAAAGTAGCACGAGTGCAAAAGCAAGAAAGTACTACCACCATCTGGGTGCTCAGTCGTACGGGCAGGCGAGAGATACGTGGATGTATAGCCATTACCCCACGATTGGACCGACAACGACAACGGGCACTAGCTCTACGACGACAGTTGCACAGCCTCGGCAACCAGATAGAGTGCTCGATTGGTGTTGTTCGATGCATGGGGTTGATGCAAAGGGACAGAGAGTCTTGCCTGATATCGGAACACAACAGATAGCTAATGCCATTGTAATTACATATTATAAGTTTTTGATAAGGTATATATAATAACTTGTGCGCTCACGAGCATTTCTCTCTTATCCTTATGTAGATTGGATTGAAGGAAAAGGAGGCACCTGGTGAGTTCACTCCTAAAGGACAAATTGATGCCTTACACGAGACTTTAGGACGGGACCAATATGGACGTGTGAGGGGCGTAGGAGGTGTCTGCCTCGGGGTGAGAAAGGTGTATGGTGATCAATACACTACTACGTCAAAATCCAGTGCCTCCCATGTGAATTCGACAGCTTCCATAGATGTGGAGGCTATGAAAGCTGCAATTCGGGAGGAGCTCAGAGCGAAGATGACTCAGAATTTCAACGCCATTTTGGCGCAAATTGGCTTACCGACTTTTGGTGCTTTCCAGCAGGGCAGTGTTCCTACGCAGCCAGATCCAGTTCTGGAGTTCACGGTAATCACTTAATATCACAACTATTGTTCTTAAATGCATGAAATTCTTACTATATATATGTTGTTTCATAGACTAACTATGAATAGAGTTTTTTTTAAAGGAAGAGACACCATGTGAGCTATTAGCTCGAGGAGATGGTCATGGCAGTTTATACAATGAATTGATTGCATCTAGTAAGCCAATGTTTGGTTGGTTATGTCCAAGCATAGTACGAGATGACAGTTGCTTAAGAAAAAAAAGGGAGTTGAAAGAGTATCACAATTCTTCTTTGAAAGCATGTTCTCGTCTTGGATTTAAGATCATTCTTCTTCCTTACATTGAAACGTATTCTTCCTAAACTCACTTTACTTTAATTAAATTGACCTATTAGTTGTTCTATGATTAATAATGACTATATTTTATTATTGTAGGAATCATTGAACACTAATTGCAATATGTTTGTCACGTAACGAAGCCTACCACTTTGATTCTTTGCATAAACAAACACCACGGTCCTTACTAGTCAAATCATTGTTAAATAGGTAGCCTAATCGAAACTCAATAGATTGCGCACTTATTAATATTAAATGATTTATAATCTTATAATAATGTATTGATGTAGTGTGATGAAGGAGGTTAATACAATAGGATTCGAGCACCAAAATCTCCTGTTTGGCATTCAGTCGAGGTAACATGACTAATTTTTTTTCCTTATATAGAAACACATAATACACATGTAACATCAATGTCATTTATTGCATCCTTTGGTGAATTTAGTGTCCGCAACAAGAAGGTGGACTTGCGTGTGGGTATTACGTCATGAGGTTCATGCTCGATATCGTCAACCGTTGCACTACAGTTGATGATCTTCAAAATGTATGAAACTTATTAATTAGTATATGTTAGTTTCTGCCTATTTTTGCCTTTTACGCTTCCAAATCGTATTTTAACCCCAAATTCATTTTGAACATGATTATATGAGGCATAATGTAACTATTGTGTAGATTCTTATACTTGCATTTGTTGTTTGTTGCATTTCGGGAACGAAAAGGCCATTTCGGGGCTATTTTGGACTTTTCGCTCCTAAATCGTACTTATCAAGTCATTTAACCCCAAATTCTCTTTTAAAATCATTATATGAGGCATAATATAACTAATATGTAGATTCCTAGACTTGCATTTGTTGTTGGTTGCATTTCGGGAACGAAAAGGCCATTTCTGGCCTATTTTGGCCTTTTCGCTCCCAAAATGTACTTATCAAGTCATTTAACCCCAAATTCTCTTTTAACCTCATTATATGAGGCATAATATAACTAGTATGTAGATTCTTAGACTTGCATTTATTGTTGGTTGCATTTCGGGAACGAAAAGGCCATTTCTGGCCTATTTTGGCCTTTTCGCTCCCAAATCGTACTTATCGAGTTATTTAACCCCAAATTTTCTTTGAACATGATTATATGACGTATAATGTAACTATTATTTAGATTCTTAAGCTTGCATTTGTTGTTGATTGTATATCGGGAACATAAATGTGATTTTAGGCCTATTTATGCCTTTTTGCGTCCGGTTCCTATTTCTCGAGTCATTTAACTTCATTTTCTTTTTGAATATGATAAAATGACATATATTATAACTATTTTGTAGAGTTTTAGGCTTGCATTTTTTTGATTGAATTTCGGGAAGGTATATGTCATTTTTAGAACTACAAACTACGGTAAAATGATTGAATTCTTATGTATGTGTTTATTCCTTGGTTGTTTTGCAAGGTTTATAATAAGAAGAAATCCACACCAAGTTTCAGGAACTTCACCAAAGAAGAAATAGATGAAGTTCGGGATAAGTTGGCGTCCCACATTACCGATGATTGCATATGATACATTTTAACTCGAATGTACTAGTTTCTATCAATTCTATGTACACTTTTTACATTATTAAATAATGAAGTTATTAATTATTACCTTTGTCCACTTGTCATATATTATTACATATTTCATTGGGTTTTTTTTGTGTCGAAGGGAGGTTTGGGGGGGGGGGTGACGACTGCTAGGTGGCGGGGGTGTGGTTGTGTGGGCAGGGGGTGGGAGGGGGGTGGGCAGCGTGGGTTGGGGGTGTGCAGGGGTGGGCACGGGGGGTGGGCAGGGGGTGTGCAGGGGTGGGTTCGGGGTGTGCGGGGGGGCGGGCAAGGGTGGGCAGGGGGGTGTGCATGGGTGGGAAGGGCTGGGGTGGGCAAGGAATTAATTTTTTTAAAACAAAATTAAAACAAGAAGGGCTGTGCTTTTTTCATCAAGCGCAGCCCTTCTAAGCATGAAGAGATGCGCTTTTTTAAACAAGTGCAGCCCTTCTAAGCATGAAGGGTTGCGCTTGTTAAAAAAGCGCAGCCCTTCATAGTACGAAGGGTTGCGCTTGTTGAAAAAAGTGCAGCCCTTCATGCTTAGAAGGGCTGCAACCCTTCAGCCCTTCTAAGAATGAAGGGCTGTGCTTTTTAGGTAAAAGCACAACCCTTCGTTGTGAAGGGCTGCGCTTGAAAAGCGCATCCCTACTTAAAAAAGTGAGGGGCTGCTATTGAAAGGGTTGTTGTCTAAAAGCGGAGCCCTAAGGGCCTTTTTTAGCGCAGCCCTGCCTTATTTTTCCACTAGTGATCGTGGGACCTCTTTTACTCTTTCTAAATGCCTTTGTATTCCCACCTGACTTCTTCCCCCTCCCTTGTGCACCATAATATGCACTGGTCTGACAACGATCTAAGAATTAAAATAAGAAAACTAAATTCGAGAATGAACAAATAAATTATATATTCAATATTCGCAATAATCAAATAAGCGCGAACCTGAGGGGGGTGGCTGATCAAATGTCACCTGAATACCAAGTAAAGCATTCCTATCTGAATCTAGTTCCATTCTTTCCATCTAAGCATCAAACGCATCTGCAGCACGATCAATGTCCTCCCCCTAGTCAACCTCCTTTTTTGGGTGGAAAGGTGCATCGGAATTCGATGAATGATCGCCAAAACCGTCACTAGCCATATATGTAGCATATACATAAAAACAACAAGTGTTAACAAAATTTAAAAAAATTTATATCAACACATTATTGTCACCAAATCTATTATAAGTACATCAATTTATAATTAAAATTACTCATATAGAACATTTTTTACCTTTAATTTAATTTTGGTCAATAGGTCACTCGATGACAGTTATACCTTCTTGGTGATCCATTAGCATGTAACTATTTTTAATATCAGACACACCCATCATATCATCATTTGGGATTGAAAGGGGGGGGGGTATCATCAAACTTATCATATTCTTCTTCATCGTCAACATCACCAACTCCTAAAATTCGCCTTTTACCATTAACAACAATGCACCATTGAGTGTCTACAGGATCAGATACACAAAACACTTGTTTTGCTTGTGATACGAGGGTAAAAGATTCTTCAATGTCACGTAGACGATTCATATCGACTAGAGAAAAGCCGTACTCATCCGTTTGTAAACCACATCTATTATCTGCCCACTTGCATTGAAATTCGGCATAGTGAAGTTACAATAATTGAGCTCCGATATTTCTTGAATGATCCCATAATATGATTGTTTAGCATCAATTGGAGTTTTATCCTTTGCACTCGCATACTCCTTAGATAATGCAACCATTAAAACCCCACAATTTTCTACCACCTTTGATTTCTTGTCCGGACGTTTAGTGTAAAAGGTATATCCATTGATATCATACCCCTCATACGATTTAAAACTGTCACGTGGACCGTATGCCAACCACTTAATTGTATCATGTACATGATGGTTGTTTGCAGACAATTCATCAATTACTCTATTGTGGAACCAATTAATGAAAGACCTGTTATGCTCATTCATCAATGTCCTCTCCCCTTTGAACGAGTTTTTGTGGCCCAATTTACGCGTATGTCTTTCTAAGTATGGATTAACTTCAGTAACATGGTGTAACACGAAAAGATAAGATTTATTCAACTCACTCAATGAAGGTAAGATATGTCGCGTTTTGACCCCGCCCTTGCCTTCTAATCTACCCTCGTGTCTGGACTTTGGAAGACCTATCGTCACAACCTTAGCAAAATGAGAAGAACAATATCCTCCAACCTCTTCGGCAATTGTTCCATGAATAATACTCGCCTATGGTCTTGCTGGATTCTTCACTTTCTTTTTCAAAGAACTCATATGTCTATCAAAAGGGTATGCCCATCTTAAAACACAGGGCCACAAAGTTTAATCTCCCTTACCAAATGAAGGACTAACTGAACCATAATGTCAAAAACAGAAGGTGGAAAATACATCTCAAATTGAAAAAGTGTGATCACCACCTCATTTTGTAAAGCATCCAACTTATCAAAGTCAAGTACCTTGTTGCATATGGTATTGAAAAATGAACAAAGCCTCGTGATAGTAAGCCTGAATGTTTTGGATGAATCTCGCGTATTGCAATTGGCAAAAACACTTGCATCATCACATGACAGTCATGGGACTTCAACCCAATTAATTTCATATCAGTCATAGAAACAAGTCTTCTCATGTTAGATGAGTATCCAGTGGGAACCTTAATACCGTATAAACACTCACGGAACAATCGTTTCTCTTGCCTAGATAATGTATAACAAGCTGGAGGCAAATATGTTGTTGTTCCCTTTCCTTTCTTAGCTTTTTCCTTAACCTTTGGCCATAAATTAGGTTGAATCTTCAATATATCTACAAACCTTCAAACCATCCTTAGTCTTTCCTGGCATATTCAACAGCGTACCGATAATTGCATCACAAACAATTTTTTTAATATGCATTACACTAGGGGAAAAAAGCAGAAGGGCTGCGCAAGTAGGGCTGCACATTTTAAAAAAGCGCAGCCCTATTGTTGAAGGGCTGCGCTTTTTAAAAAAAGCGCAGCCCTTCACCTAGAGAAGGGCTGCTCTTTTTTAAAAAGCGCAACCCTTCTCTAGGTAGGGCTGCGCTTTTTTGAAACTAGCGCAGCCCTACTAGCTGGGTTTTTTTTTTCGATATGTTCTATGCATGCGCGCCTTATTTCATTCCCACTTTCCCTCTTTCACTTCTTACTACCCCATGTTGTGCGAAAATATATTCCCCCCATCTCTTAGAGTGTTGCACCACCACCACCACCACTACTTTGCTGCCCTAATTCGAGCACCACCACTACTTTGCTCCACCATCAACAATTCGCGCACCACCACTTTCTGCACCACCACATTTCGCGCACCACCACAATTCGCACACCACCACAATTCGCACACCACCTTGCGCAGCACCCCTCACATTGTGCCCCACCCCTTGCGCACCACCACCTTGCGCACCACATTCACTTTCTTAGTTTCTTTCTTTCTTTCTTTTTCTTCTCTTCTCCACCATTTGAGTGGTTAATTAGGTATGATTAATTTTGTTTTTAAGTTACTTTTGTTTTTGTTAATTGAATTAAATGTTAATGTGCAATGTGGGTTTTCAATTGTAGGAAGAAGAGGCTAAGGAAGGCAAGTAAAGTTCCAAGTATTCTTTTTCTTCATTGCTCGTCGTTGGTGTTAAGAGGTAACTATCATTTAACATGTAGACAAAGTTGATAATTTATTGATGTATATATGTATTTTTTTAATGTATATATATTATTTGTTGATATGAGATTGTATGAAAACGCAATGTGATTTAGCTATATATATGAAAATATATAACTAGTTGTTTGAATCATCATCATATATGCCTAGATACCCGTTCAAGACTTACTCATTAGGAGTAAGTCTTGAATAGTCCCCGGTTTGGGACTGTTCTTGGACGTTTGATCTCACTTAGGTGGTGAATGTGTGTCTTCTTTTCAATTCTGAGGAAAATCTTGGCTTATCGTTTCGCTACATTGTTCTCTGGGTACATATGTAGATAAGCAATTATCTACATTGTGTACTTGGAGAACTGTAGGGAAATGCTGCCGGATTTTCCTTAGAATTGAAAAGTTGGCATATATTCACTAGTGAGATTAGACGTCCAAGGATGGGTTAGGTTGGAGTGATAAGGACCTTTGACTGCATGCATACAATTGAACATGTGACTATCTTAGCTTGTTGTATACGTGTGTGATTTGAATATGTGAGTGTGTGTACTTTAATAATGATTGATGCATTATAATGAATGTTGTGTTTAATTATTAGAGGTGGTCTTCTTGAATGAGATGGATCGTACTTGGATGTATGGTAGTCGTGATTGATTGAGTTTGTGAATGGGGTCTCGGAATTCTGTAGAAGTGCATTAGAATATCAAACATCCTCTGGAGCAGTCGACTTTTATTGTCCTTGTTTGGATTGTAGAAATGTGAGCAAGGTTAGTAGTATACATGTGGTTAGGGAGCATGTCTTTCGCCGTGGGTTTAGGCCTCAATACAACTAGTATGGATTTGGCATGGTGAGCAGGGGAGGTATATGGGAAGCTCTGGATTAAAGAATGATGTATGTGAAGAAAAAAAGAAGGATGATGATGAGTTAGGGGATGAGAATTTGGATGATGAATTTGGAGATGATGATAGGGATCGGGTAGACGAGATGATACACGAGGTTGAAGATCAGTCGTGTAGACGACCTCGTATTTTTGAGTCTATGTCTCAGGCTGCTGAAAAGCCGTTGTATCCAGGTTGTACAAAGTACACCAAACTTTCCGCGGTGGTAACACTGTTCAACATTAAGTCGAACGCTGGTTGGACGGACTCTAGTTTCACATCGTTGTTGGAAGTTTTAGCTGAGATGCTCCCTGAGGAAATGAACTGCCAAAGTCGTACTATTATGCGAAGAAGTGATGTGTCCTTTGGGTTTAGAGTACGAGCGGATACATGCTTGTCCTAACGATTGTGTGCTTTATCGTAATGAGTATGAGCATTTACATGAGTGTCCACGTTGTGGATTGTCGAGGTACAAGCGTGAAGGAGCTGGAGGTAGTGAAGGACCACCAGCCAAGGTGTTGTGGTATCTACCCATAATACCTAGATTTAAGCGCATGTTCTCAATTAAAGGAGATGCGAAGAATTTGAGGTGGCATGCAGATCGTAGGAAGAAAGACGGTCTGCTCAAGCATCCGGCTGATTCGCCTGAGTGGAAAACTATCGACAGGGTGCATAAGTCATTTGGTAATGAGGATAGGAATCTGAGGCTTGGATTATGTACGGATGGCATGAACCCTTTTGGCAATCTCAGCTCGAGCATAGCACATGGCCAGTAGTTTTAGTGGTTTACAACTTGCCTCCTTGGTTGTGCATGAAACGCAAGTACATGATGTTGTCGCTTCTTATATCGGGGCCCAAACAACCTGGAAATGACATAGATGTATACCTTCAGCCGCTTGTTGAAGATTTACAGAAGATGTGGAACGAAGGAGTGTTAGTATTTGATGCGTATGCTAATGAGATGTTCACTCTGCGTGCCATGCTTTTTTGTACTATGAACGATTATCCAGCTTATGGGAACTTATCTGGGTATAAGACTAAAGGAAAACAACCTTGCCCGATTTGTTTAGATGACATGAAATCTACACACCTTAAGGGCTGCAAACATGTGTATATGCGCACACGAAGGCTCCTCAGCCGCGACCATCCCTATCGGTTTAAGAAGAAGGCATTCGATGGGACGGTTGAAGAAGAAGTTGCTCATAGACCATTAACTGGTACTGAAGTTTATAATCAGGTGAAGGGCATTGAAACAGTCTTTGGTAAACCTGCTAGTGAGGTTGATAGACCTACAGGATTATGGAAAAAACAGTCCATTTTTTGGAAACTCCCATATTGGAAAGATCTAAAGGTCAGACATTGTTTGGATGTCATGCACATAGAGAAGAATGTTTGTGAAGCTATTATCGCGACACTTATGAATATTCCGGGCAAGACAAAAGATGTTAAGGCGTCACGACTTTACTTGGAAAAAGAGGGGATTCGACCAGAGTTGTGGGCTCAGAAAAGGGACGGAAGGAAGAAGAAAAGAGGGGAGGAAAGGGTTGATGATGAAACTCAGAAAAGTAAAAAGGTGGAGGATTCGGAGAAGAATTATTTGCCACCAGCTTGCTACACGATGTCGCGTGCAGAGAAACGGATTTTTTGCGAGTCATTGTATGGCATTAAGGTCCCTACTGGCTACTCATCGAATATGAAGCGCTTTGTTACCTTAAATGGTGAGTTGAAGTTAGATAACGCACGTTGTCATGTCGATGCAAGTATTCTTACCGATTGCAATTCGTGGGATACTTCCAAAGCATGTGAGGCACACCATTACAGAACTGTGTTCATTTTTTCATTCAATCTGCAGCAAAGTCCTAGACCCGTCGACCCTCGATTCCTTGCAGCTAGAGTAGTTGAAACTCTATGCAAATTTGAGATGTATTTCCCCCCCGCATTCTTTGACATTATGGTCCATCTCATTGTCCATCTAGTTCGAGAAATTAAGCTGTGTGGTCCAGTGTTTTTGAGGTGGTGCTATCCTTTTGAGAGATATATGGGAACTTTGAAGGATAAAGTTCGAAATCCTGCACAACCAGAAGGTAGTATAATTCAAGGGATTGTGGGTGAAGAGATCAGTAATTTTTGGCTGAGTATTTTGCTAGTGTTGATCCTGTTGGACTTCCGACATCCCGACACGAGGGCAGACTTGAGGGCAAGGGTACAATTGGTTCAAAATTGATCACACCTTCCGTAGAAAAGCGTAAACAAGCTCACTTATTTGTATTGCATCACGTACCAGATGTCCATCCTTATTTAAGTGAACATATGGAGGAATTACGTGTTAGCAATCCTGGAAAAGGAGTGAGGGCATTGACGCAAATGCATAACAAGACTTTCATTGATTGGTTTCATAAACGAGTACTCAATGATTTGGATGAAAGTGTTCCTGAAACAGTCAAGTGGTTAGCATTTGGTCCTCGTGAAGCTGTACGCTCTTATGAGGGTTATGATATTAATGGGTATACGTTTTGGACTGAACGTCAAGATCTCAAGTCAAGATCGCAACAAAATAGTGGTGTTTCACTTGTGGCGTCGTCTACACAATATGCAAGCTCGAAAGATAAGTCGCCTGTACATGCTGAAAGCAACTATTATGGGCGAATACAAGAAATTGGGAGCTGGACTACTGTACTTTTAATATTTGCCTCTTGTGTTGCACGTGGGTTGACAATAATCGACGTTGTGTAAGAAACGATGATCCTTGCGGTTTCACCTTGTTGACCTTAGTCGTCTACGTGAAACTGAGGAGCCATTTGTAATTGCATCACAAGTCAAGCAAGTATTTTTTGTAACTGATCCTGCTGATCATAAGTGGTCAATTGTTGTACCTGGTAAAAGGAGTATCCTCGGTATTGGTGATGTTGATAATGAGGAAGAATATGATGCATTTGAGACCTCCCCCCTTTACCTATCCTGAAATTCGTGTGGAAGATGATGTAAATATGTCGGAGAATTATATGCGTGTAGATCACACGGAAGGGATACATGTACTTGAGGATCCTAAGAAAAGGCGGAAGCTCAATAAATCATGAGACATAAACTCAGGTCTGTGTAATTTCTCCAATTTGTAACTATTTTGGCCTTTTCGCTCCCAAAATGTACTTATGAAGTGATTTAACCCCAAATTTCTTTGAACATGATTATATGATGTATAATGTAACTAGTATGTAGAATTTTAGGCTTTAATTTGTTGTTGGTTGCATTTCGGGAACGAAAAGGCCATTTCCGGCCTATTTTGGCCTATTTTGGCCTTTTCGCTCCCAAAATGTACTTATGAAGTGATTTAACCCCAAATTTTCTTTGAACATGATTATATGATGTATAATGTAACTAGTATGTAGATTTTAGGCTTTAATTTGTTGTTGGTTGCATTTCGGGAACGAAAAGGCCATTTCCGGCCTATTTTGGCCTTTTCGCTCCCAAATGTACTTATAAGAGATTTAACCCCAAATTTTCTTTGAACATGATTATATGATGTATAATGTAACTAGTATGTAGATTTTAGGCTTTAATTTGTTGTTGGTTGCATTTCGGGAACGAAAAGGCCATTTCCGGCCTATTTTGGCCTATTTTGGCTTTTCGCTCCAAAATGTACTTATGAAGTGATTTAACCCCAAATTTTCTTTGAACATGATTATATGATGTATAATGTAACTAGTATGTAGATTTTAGGCTTAATTTGTTGTTGGTTGCATTTCGGGAACGAAAAGGCCATTTCCGGCCTATTTTGGCCTATTTTGGCCTTTTCGCTCCCAAATGTACTTATAAGTGATTTAACCCAAATTTTCTTTGAACAGATTATATGATGTTAATGTAACTAGTATGTAGATTTTAGGCTTTAATTTGTTGTTGGTTGCATTTCGGGAACGAAAAGGCATTTCCGGCCTATTTTGGCCTTTTTGGCCTTTTCGCTCCCAAATGTACTTATGAAGTGATTTAACCCCAATTTTCTTTGAACATGAATATATGTATAATGTAACTAGTATGTAGATTTTTAGGCTTTAATTTGTTGTTGGTTGCATTTCGGGAACGAAAAGGCCATTTCGGCCTATTTTGGCCTTTTCGCTCCCAAAATGTACTTATGAAGTGATTTAACCCCAATTTTCTTTGAACATGATTATATGATGTATAATGTAACTAGTATGTAGATTTTAGGCTTTAATTTGTTGTTGGTTGCACTTTGGGAACGAAAAGGCCATTTCCGGCCTATTTTGGCCTTTTCGCTCCCAAAATGTAATTATGAAGTGATTTAACCCCAAGTTTTCTTTGAACATGATTATATGATGTATAATGTAACTAGTATGTAGATTTTTAGGCTTTAATTTGTGTTGGTTGCATTTCGGGAACAAAAAGGCCATTTCCGGCCTATTTTGGCCTATTTTGGCCTTTTCGCTCCCAAAATGTACTTATAAAGTGATTTAACCCAAGTTTTCTTTGAACAAGATTATATGATGTATAATGTAACTAGTATGTAGATTTTTAGGCTTTGATTTGTTGTTGGTTGCATTTCGGGAACGAAAAGGCCATTTCCGACCTATTTTGGCCTTTTCAGTCCCAAAATGTACTTATGAAGTGATTTAACCCCTAGTTTTTTTTGAACATGATTATATGATGTATAATGTAACTAGTATGTAGATTTTTAGGCTTTAATTTGTTGTTGGTTGCATTTCGGGAACGAAAAGGCCAATTCCGGCCTATTTTGGCCTATTTGGCCTATTTGGCCTTTTCCCTCCCCGTGCACACCCCTCCCTCCCCCCCACCCCCTCCCCCCTCCCCCTTGCTGCCAACCCCCCTCCCGCCCCCACCCCCATGCTCCTTGCTCCCCACATGCAGCCCCTTCCCCCCTGCTGCCCCTGCACCCCCCCTGCAGCCCTTCCCCCCCCCCCTTCCCCCCTGCTGCCCTGCACCTCCCTCACCCTTCCCCCCTTCCCCCCTGCACCACCCCCCTCAGCCCCTTCCCCCTGCTGCCCTGCCACACCCCCTGCTACCCCCTCTGCTGCCCCCCCCCCCTGCTGCCCCTTCCCCCCTGCACCCCCTGCTCACCCCCCCTTTACAATTTCGAATGTTTTTAATTAATTATTTTAATTTGCCTTTTTTTTTTTAATTAATTCGTATGTTTTTACATTTCAGGGACATGGAGATGTGCATACGGATACGAGTGCGGAACACACTACCGAGGATGAGTGTTTCGATACAAAAAGGAACAACGGCAAATTGGTTATGGCTCGCCTGAAGAAAAAGGTATACAAACGCAATTGCAAGTAAGAACTTGCAGACGAAAAAGAGGAAAGGAAGGGGACCTACAAAGTCACTAGGGAAACCCACCCTAATGACTTTGGATACGATCATTTGGGCAACCTTGTGGAAAATGGCGTCAAAAGTATGCCATGCAAATTGGGATTTGCATGCATAAGCTCTCCATTCTCCACTCATGGAAAGAGGTCCCCGAGTCTTTGAAGAAGATGATTTGGGAAGATACTATGGTAAGATTCGCGTATAATTATTTAGAATTTTAACACTTTAGTTAAATATACTATGAATATTGACTAATTTGTGAAATGCTTCTTTGTAGAATCAATTCCATATTCCAAATGATGAAGCGAAGAAGAATTTTTTCATCCGCGTTGCCCAAAGGTTCCGAGACTTCAAGGCCAAGCTAGTGTCGGGGTGGATCACGAAGCGGAGAAAAGTCGGGGGAACAAAGAAGAAGAAAATCTACGACGGGGAAGCAACACCTTCTTCTGAGGCTTCACAGGACACATCATTTGAGGATCCCTCCAAGCTTCCATATCAGATATGGAGGCATATCACAGCTGAGCAGTGGCATGCATTTGTTGCACAAAAAACAAACCCCAAAAGTTGTTGTAAGAATTTTTTACTAGCTAAGATTTAATACTTCAGATCCAATATTATATAACACCATATCTAACCTTTGTTTATATTTGTGTGTTTCAGGCAATTCGTGAGAAAAATAGCGCGAATGCAAAATCTAGGAAGCACTATCACCATCTGGGTCTCATCGTATGGTCAGGCGAGAGAATCGTGGATGTATGACCATTACCCCACGATTGCGTCGACCACGACAATCGGGCACTAGCTCTACGACGACAGTTGCACAGCGGCAACCAGATAGAGTGCTCGATTGGTGGTGTTCCATGCATGGGGTTGATGCAAAGGGACAGAGAGTCATACCTTATCTCGGAACAAACAGATAGCTAATGCCATTGTAAGTACATATTATAAGTTTTTGATAAGGTATACATAATAATATAACTTGTGCGCTCACGAGTATTTCTCTCTATCATTATGCAGATTGGCTTGAAGGAAAAGGAGGCAGCTGGTGAGTTCACTCCTAGAGGACAAGTTGATGCCTTACACGAGACTCTAGGACGGGACCATATGGACGTGTGAGGGGCGTAGGAGGTGTCCGCCTCGGGGTGAGAAAGGTGTATGGTGATCAATACACCTCTACGTCCAGATCCACTACCTCCAGTGTCAATTCATCACCTTCCATAGATGTGGAGGCTATGAAAGCCAACTTCGGGAGGAGCTCAGAGCGGAGATGACTCAGAATTTCAACGCCATTTTGGCGCAGATGGGCTTACCGACTTTTGGTGCTTTCACGCAGGGCAATGTTCCTATGCAGCCTGTTCCTACGCAGCCTCGTCCACAACCGGAGTTCACGGTAATGTTTAATATCACAACTATTGTTCTTAAATATGTTGTTTCATAGACTAACTTGAATAGAGTTTTTTTTTAAAGGAAGAGACACCATGTGAGCTATGTAATCAAGGAGATGGTCATGGTAGTTCATTATCGTGGCTTATGGATCTGTACAGCCCCCTAGGGACCGGCCACTATTGCACAACCAGCCAGTACTGATATTCACATGTGGTCAGCGTTAGACATTGTGCCCGGTTTCGAAGCATTTCCTCTTCCGCTGCCGAATGCAGCAGTTGGTCTACAGTTATTGTCTGATTCCATAGGCAGTTATATTCTATGGCCGCGTGCATTGGTGCGGTTATCAGATCAGGTACAATCTAACATAAGTTATATACATAGTTTTCTTTTATAGTTCCTATATATGATTGTCAGTAATATCTTTTAATTTAACTAATTACTAGGGTTCGGGGAAGGCCGACAGGAAGGGAAAGAAGGTAGCTTCACCTCAGGGAGGCCGACGTGCCCAAGTGGGAAAGAATTCTACGCAAAGTATCCACTCATTACGGATATGGAGGTGGTGCAACGCCTTACTAACCGTGCTTCTGGCTACATGAGTGCATTAGCGATGCAGCGATGAAGCAATGATTGAGATTAAGTTGTCGACCACCAATTCCACTACATTGAGGAAACATCGACCTTCATTTCTAAGGTTGATATTAAAGAATTCTTACTTGGGGAAGAGTTGAATGTTTCCATGATACAAACATTCATGAGGTAATACTTTATTAATTAGTAGTATTCAATCCAACTAATAATAACTTCCATAATAAGTAAGTTTTATTTTTATTAGAATATCTCAGGCTATTATACAATGATGTGAGGCGATCTAGTCAGCCAATCTTTGGTTGGTTATGTCCAAGCTTTGTACGAGATGACAGTTGCGTACAAAACGAAAAAGAGGTGAAAGTATCTCAAGGATTCTTTGAACGCATGTTCTCGTTTTGGATATAAGATCTTCTTCTTCCTACATTGAATCGTATGCTTCTTAAACTGACTTTTTAATTAATTAAATTGACCTATTAGTTGTTCTACGATAACAATAACATTATTTTATTGTTGTAGGCACCATTGGACACTCATTGCAATATGTTTGTCACGTAACGAAGTCTACCACTTTGATTCTTTGCGTAAAGGAACAATACGGTCCTTACTAGTCAAATCATTGTTAAATAGGTAGCCTAATCGAAACTATATGCACACTTAGCTTATTAAATATTAAATGTACATCTAATCTTATAATAATGTGTATTGATGTAGTGCGATGAAGAAGATTACTGCATCTGGACTTCGACAAGGAAAAGCTCCTGTTTGGTATTTAGTCGAGGTAACATGATAATTTTTTGCATCCTTTTATACAAACACATAAACACATTAACATGTCATTTATTGCATCTTTGGTGAATTTTAGTGTCCGGTACAAGAAGGTGGACTTGCGTGCGGGTATTATGTCATGAGGTTCAAGCTCGATATCGACAACTATTGCAAAGATGTTGGTGATCTTCGAAAGGTATGTAACTTTTAGGTTTCCAATTGTTGTTTGTTGTATTTCCGGCCTATTTTGCCTTTTCGCTCCCAAAATGCTGTTATGAAGTGATTTAACCTCAAATTCTCTTTGAACATGATTATATGAGGCATATTATAACTAGTATGTAGATTCTTAGGCTTTAATTTGTTGTTGGTTGCATTTCGGGAACGAAAAGGCCATTTCCGGCCTATTTTGGCCTATTTTGGCCTTTTCGCTCCCAAAATGTATTATGAAGTGATTTAACCTCAAATTCTCTTTGAACATGATTATATGAGGCATATTAAACTAGTATGTAGATTCTTAGGCTTTAATTTTGTTGTTGGTTGCATTTCGGGAACGAAAAGGCCATTTCCGGCCTATTTTGGCCATTTTGGCCTTTTGCTCCCAAAATGTACTTATGAAGTGATTTAACCCCAAATTCTCTTTGAACATGATTATATGAGGCATAATATAACTAGTATGTAGATTCTTAGGCTTTAATTTTTTGTTGGTTGCATTTCGGGAACGAAAAGGCCATTTCCGGCCTATTTTGGCCTTTTCGCTCCCAAAATGTACTTATGAAGTGATTTAACCCCAAATTCTCTTTGAACATGATTATATGAGGCATAATAAAACTAGTATGTAGATTCTTAGGCTTATTTGTTGTTGGTTGCATTTCGGGAACGAAAAGGCCATTTCCGGCCTATTTTGGCTTTTTCGCTCCCAAAATGTACTTATGAAGTGATTTAACCCCAAATTCTCTTTGAATATGATTATATGAGGCATAATATATACTAGTATGTAGATTCTTAGGCTTGCATTTGTTGTTGGTTGCATTTCGGGAACGAAAAGGCCATTTCCGGCCTATTTTGGCTTTTTCGCTCCCAAAATGTACTTATTAAGTCATTTAACCCCAAATTTTGTTTGAACATGATTATATGAGATATATTATAATAGTGTGTAGACTTTTAGGCTTGCATTTGATTTTGATTCCATTTCGGGAAGGTATATGTCATTTTTAGAAGTACTAACTACGGTAAAATGATTGATTTTTGTATATGTGTTTATTCCTTGGTTGTTTTGCAAGATTTATGCGAATTCCATACCACGTTTGAGGAACTTCACCAAAGAAGAAATTGACGAAGTTCGGGATAAGTTGGCGTCCCACATTATTGATGATTGCATAGGATGAGATTTAGCTCCAACAATGTACTAGTGTCTATTAATCCTATGTACACTTTTTATATTATTAAATTAATATATTTGAAGTTAATTATTACCTTTCTCCACTTGTCATATATTATCATATTGTAATTTGCATTTTTTTGTCCAAGGGAGGTTTTGGGTGGGGGTGGGGCTGCTGTGTGTGTGCAGGATGTGCTGCTGTCTATGTGCAGGCTGTGTGCACGCAAAAAAAAAAAAAAAGAATTGTGAAGGGCTGCGCTAGTTCTTCACTAGCGCAGCCCTTCTTCTTAGAAGGGCTTCCCTTCTAAACTTAGAAGGGTTGCGCTAGTGAAGAAGGCGCAGCCCTTGTAGCTTAGAAGGGTTGCGCTTTTTACAAAAAAGCGCAGCCCTTCCTTGTGAAGGGCTGTGAAGGGCTGCTATGGAAAGGGGTGCCCTCAAAAAGCGCAGCCCTACATGCCATTTTCAGCGCAGCCCTGCTGCTTTTTTCCACTAGTGTTATGTCGAGATAATGTGTAACTGGTAAGTATTTCCAATAAGGAAGTCTCCAGAATATATACTCTTTTTTCCAAATGACACCATCGTCTTCCGAAGGTTTAACCCGCTTACCAAATGTTTTGCCCATCCCCTTAACACGATTATAAACTTCTTTTCTGGTTGATCATCTAGGAGCTGGAGTAGCATTGTCAACTTACCCATTAAACGATGCTTTTTTCTTTCGATATGGATGAGAGCTATGTAGGAATATAATTTCCTATTGATGATATATACATGTTTCCGAGAATGTGGCAAATGTGTAGCCTCCTTACTATATCTTCATTTCCCTATTATTTTCTTCCTTTTCCCCAAACATTGATCCAAAGTTAAACAAGTGCTTTTAATCTTAATTCATGAAGTATGGAGAAAAGACATCTTGATAAGATTAAAAAATAAGATGCATCAGTTAAGGGGGAACATGAAAAAGGTTGGAAGAAACACTAATACGTGAAAGAATGAAAGCACTACTTTACACTATACAAGACACAGTGCCAATAGATGTATCAAAAATAAAATAAGGTCGAATTAACTTATTTCGCCTTTGATCTCTTATTGAGTGACTCTAGTCATATTTTGTGGTATGAATCTTTTTTTAAAAAAAAAATTAAAAAAAAGGAGAAAGAAAGAAAAGAAAAGAAAAGAAAAGGAGAGTAAGGTACTTGTGTTAGATAAATCTTAGAGTTCATTTCACAAATGCAAAATATTATCAAAGTTTTAAAGATCATCATTTTGTATTCCACTATATCCGAAGATTAGTTATATTTGGAAGGGAATAGATTGTTCAGTGGTACAGTATCACACAAAGTGCCGTAGTGAAGAAAGTCATATGTTGTTCATTTATGGAAGTTGAAAATCTAAAAAGAAAGGTTTAAGCACTTGTTCAGCTAGCCAATTGTCATTTCAAATTTTCAAGTTTGCATTACCTATCTTTATCTTACTTTCTTAGCTATCAGCCATGATCCTTCATGATTATTTCTTGCTTCATAACTTCGAATTGTGAGTTGTATTATTTTTTTGCTTAATGACTTTCGATTGTGAGTTGGATTATAACATAGCACCAACATCCTTATTATCCATAGTTTGAGCTACTTCCTTTATTTTGCTGATTATATCTCACTTTGATTCGCTAAACATGTTGATGCTCTCTTTTTTTCAATGTCAAAAGGGGGAACATGGGTATAAGACTTAAGAGTCTTAAATGGAATTATATTGTGTGCAAGTTTTTGTATATTTAGTAATCTTGCTAATGATGCATTTTTTGATGGGCGAGTATTATGTATTTGTCATCATCAAAAAGGAAGAGTGTGATTTTAAATTTAATATTTTGATAATGATAAACACTATATGCTATAACATGAATGTATGTAAGTAATGTAACAGTGATCTAAGAACTCTATCAAGGTTGGATGTGCATGAAAGCTCAATGAACTGAAGATATGGAAGCTTACGTCTTGTTATACTTATTTCATGTGTATGCAATGTAATTAACGTATTGGAACTTTGTGTTAAACTAGAAATATTAAATTAGGATGATTAACTATTTTCTTAGAGTTCAAAAAATAGATAATTATATTAATTTCATGTTTCTATATTTAAAGAATACAAAAAGGGGAGTTTCTAATTTCGAAAATCAGTTTGGAAAGTAAAATATTTTTATAAAGATTTCGAAAAAAAGGTTTTAGAAAAACTGATTTTTAAATAAGCGATCTTGATTAAGATTTTTGAAAATATTAGTTTATGAAATCTTCTTTTTATGGTTGGCAAAAGAAAAGGAAGGATCTTTATCTTTTAAAGAAAAGTAAAAATAAGTTTTTATTAAATAAAAGATCATCTTTGATTTTTTTAAAGAAATAATTTTGACCCTTAAATTCGGAATATCATTCAAGAACATAATCATGTCCTTGAGAATAATTCTTATTTCAGTTGATAGGCTATATAAGGGATAAAGATCAGAATAATAATTCACGTTGTCAAACTTAGTTTTGATAAATTTTGAGAGGTGAAAATGGATCCCTATAGCACAGTGTATAGCATAGAGTTCTAGTGAGTTAAAAGTTTTACATAATGATTGGAACGGTTCTCGATTTGCTTATCTAAGAAGCCTACTTGTCAGGACTTGAAATTTCTGTAATTACATCATTATAGAGAGTGTCAACACTTAGGGTTAAGTGTTGCGGAGCGCTACTAGAGTTAGTAGTGGGGGAATCATATTGTATCAAAAGTATGATAATTAAAGATTCAAATAATAAAAGAGTAGGTATTGTGGATGTAGATCTTAGAGGTGACATTGAACCACGTTAAATTCATGTGTCTTGTTATTTTATTTTGTTGTTTTAAATTTTGGTACAACTTCATTTGAGCGAAAAAATTAAAGAGAATTGACCAGTGAATAACACGGTGTAAGGTATTGTGCCACATGATTGGTTTTTTGAAAATCGATTATATTTTTTCACTCGATTCAACCTCTCCCTTCTTGAGTTTCACCTTGTACTCCAATAAAGTTGCTTCTGAAACAATGTTTATTCAGTGTGTACAAGAATGAAGTTGTAAGGCATTGTGCCACAAGATTGTTTTTGCGAAAATCGATTAGATTTTTTCACCCAATTCAACCCCCACCCCCTCTTGAGTGTCACCTTGTACACCAACAAAGTTGCTTCTAAAGAACCGTGTTCAGTCTATGCATGAATGAAGGTACACCTCTTAGGGATCACCTTGATCAAATAAATACGATTTTGTTAGAATTGCATAATATTGATGTTAAGGTGGAGGATGAGGATACTGATTTAATTCTGCTTGTTTCTATAGCATTGAAGTATAAAATTTTTGTGCAATCTTTCGTTGTTGGTAAAGATAATGTGTCCTTAGAAGAGGTTAGTTCATTCATTCATATTGGGGAATTGCACCATAAGGCATCTGGTAGTATAAGTACATATAGTCAGGGCTCTAGATTGGTGGCCAGAATTAGTAAGGGATGGCAATTGAGGAAATTTTTTTTTGAAGAAAGCCAAAAACTCAAAATGGGTTCTTAAACCTAATGATGTTTGTAATTACCTTAAGGAGAAGGTACATTAAGAAATATTGTCCTAAGAAGAAGAAGCAAGATCAATCATGGTATGTTGTTGTTGTATCATAAAATTAGAATTCCGAGGATGACATTGCTCTAGTTGCTAATGAACAGTCACATAACAATGACGTGTGGGTTCCCTATTCTGGAGTGGCGTATCATATGAGTCCTCGTAGGGAATGGTTTACTACATGTGAGTAGGTAGATGGGGGAAATATTTTAATAGTTAACAGTGAAGTCTGCAAGAAAATTGCAATTGGCTCCATCAAGATCCGGACACATGATGGCATATTTTGTAAATTGAATAATGTTAGACATGTTCCACAAATGACCAAGAACCTGATTTCTCTTAGTCTGCTAGACAATAAGGGTTCAGTTTCAGAGGTAGAGATGGAGTTTTGTATGTCTGCAAGGGTTCAAAGTAAAGGATGTTCTAAAGTGTGTCAAGTGTGGAAATCTGTATATCTTACAAGGTTCTACTCTCTCGGGTTCAACTGTTGTTGTTTCATCTAGAATAATCCAAAAGGAGGATATGACCAAGCTATGGCACATGACACTTGTGCATATGAGTGAGAGAGGAATGCAAATGCTCTCCAAGGCAGATGTTCTAGGTGGCCACATTGTCATAAACTTTAATTTTTGTGAGCATTGTGTCTTCAGACAATTACATCATTGCAACTTTCCTAATGGCATTCATAGAACAAAAGGTACCCTTAATTATATCCACTCCGATTGTTAGGACCTTCATGTGTTGAATCATTGGGAGGTCACACGTATTTTTTATCTTTCATTGGGGATTTTTCAAGGATGACGTGGGTGATCATAATGAAATCAAAAAGTGAGGCTTTCAAGAACTTCAAGCAATGGAAGTCTTTGGTGGAGAATCAAACTGGCAAGAAGATTAATAGGCTACGGACAGATAATAGGTTGGAATTTCGTTGGTATAAGTTCGATGAGTTCTGCAAGGATGCAGGAATCGGCAGGCATCATGCTGTTAGGGATACACCAGGATAGAATGGTGTAGTAGTTGGATTGAATTAGACACTTTTGGAGAGATCTCGGTGTATTCTCTATTATGCTGGAATGACTCAAAGGTTTTGGGGAGAAGCCGTCGGTTCATCTTGCTATTTAATCAACCGTGGACCTCATTCTGGAATCAACCTATAAACACCTTACGAGATGTGGTGAGGTAAGTCTGCAGATTACACAAATATGAGAGCTTTAGGTTGTAGTGTTTACTATCTTGTAAATGAGGGTAAGTTGAGCCAAGATCCAAAAAGGGAGTGTTTGTAGGATATGGAGTTGGGGTGAAAGGTTATAGAATTTAGTCCCCATTCTAGAATAGTATTATACTTAGTAGAAATGTAGTCTTTGATGAAAATTCTATGCCATTGCTGCAGCAGAGAGTGGTAGTGTTGATAAATAGGTGGAGCAGCAAGTCACTGATGATGAGGGTTATAAAATAGATGAAGAGAATCAACACATAAGTTCTGAAGGACCACATCCTTAAACACCAAGTCAAGACAAGCCTAGTCTTTCTCAGGAGCATCCTATGAGGACGAATCTTGGGAGACCCCCAAACAAGTATGGTTTTAATGATATGGTGGCTTATACAATACAGGTTGCTGAAGAGGTGGATGTCTATGAGCCATCTACCTACAACCAGGCAGTTACATGTACGGAATCTAACCATTAGCTTCCTCTAATGGAAGATGAAATGGAATCACTTCAAAAGAAAGAGACTTGGGATCTTGTTCCTAGGCCTCCAGGGAGAAAAATTGTCACTTGCAAATGGGTTTTCAAGAAAAAGGAAGGGATGACATCTGCAGAGGAGATCAAGTATAAGGCTCAGGCAGTTTCAAAAGGGATCACACAAAGAGAGGGAGTAGACTACAATGGGATTTTTTTTCACCTGTAGTCAAACACACTTCTATCAGGGTGCTAATAGCAATAGTTGCACCATCAGGATCTTAAGCTTGAGAAACTATATGTGAAAACAACTTTTCTACATGGAGAGTTGGAAGAAGAAATATACACTAGGTTCCGAGAAAAGAAAATGCTTTTTGCAAGTTAAAGAAGTCCTATTATGGGCAAAAGAACTCTCTGAGGCAGTGTTATGAGAGGTTTGATAGCTACATGATAAAACTTGGCTACAATAGAAGTTCATATGATTATTGTGTCTATTACAACAAATTGACAGATGGGTCTTTCGTCTACCTACTTCTATATGTAGATGATATGTTGATAGCAGTAAAGAACAAGTTTGATACTCAGAAGTTGAAGGGTTTCCTCAGTGCTGAGTTGAAGGATTTAGATGCGGCTAAAAAATATTGGGCAGGGAAATTTATAGTGATAGGACTCAAAAGAAGCTTTTCTTATGTCAAGGTTTAACATGTCAACAGAAAGCCTATAGATACTCCAAAAGCGACAAATAGTCATTTTTCAGTTGTTTTTGCGCCTAAATCTGCTGAGGAGAAGAAGTACATGTCTCGGGTTCCTTATGCTAGTGCAGTAGGCAGTTTGATGTATTTGATGGTTTGCACTAGGCCGGATCTTACACATGCATGCAGTATTGTTTGTAGGTTCATGAGTGATCCTGGTAAGGAGCATTGACAAGCAGTCAAGAGGATTTTTAGGTACTTTAAAGGTACGTCAGATATTGGTCTCATTTATGGAGGTGATGTGACATGTTTAGTTGCAGGTTTCTCAGATTCTGTTTAAGCTGGGATGTGGATAGTAGAAGATTTATGACTGGTTATGTGTTCACCTTGGTCGTTCTATTGTTTGTTGGAAATATACTTTGTATCCTATGGTGACTTTCTCAGCTAAGGACAGAAACAACTAAGGACGCGATCTCGTTAAAGGGGGTAGTTAGTGATTTGGGTCTACATCGTGATCAAGCGGTAATGTATTATGACAGCTTGAGTGCTATATGCTTGGCCAAGGATCATGTACATCATGAGAGGACTAAGCACAATTGATGCCAGGTATCATTTCCTAAGAAGTAAGACCAGAGTTAAGGTAGATAAAATAGGTACAGCTGAGAATCCTGTTGATATGTTCACGAAGACGGTTCCGCAAAGTAAGTTTCAACATTGCTTGGACTTGCTCAATGTTCAAGTTTGTTAGTTAGCCTTTTGGGAAAAGGCTGGTCCTTAGAGGCTAATTTGGTGTCCTTCGAGGACAAATTTGCTATGATTGTCTTTCGAGACAAGTCTGGTTGCAATGAGAATATGTGCGTTGTGATATTTGCATTTGGTTATCTTGTTCATTGTAAGATGATTCAAGTCAAGGTGGAGATTTGTTAGTTGTTGCCTTGAATTTGGGCTAAGGAGACAGGAGAACGTCAAAGTTTCTTGCTTGCCCGACCGATCGTCTGTATCGCCCACTCGGGCAACGAACTTTTTTCTCCATATCGTTTTCTGCTCTCGCGCCCAACCGGGCAGTTTTGGCCCGTGTGAAGCTCTTTTTACACAGGTTATTATACATTTCAACCCTAGGTGTTTAAGCCGTTATTAGTGTGAAATCATTTTATGTAATTATGAAATTCCTCAAGATCAATAAATCTTTTTCTCTCGCCTGCTTGTGGATGTAACCTACACATTGTTGGTGAAACATGTTAGATTTGTGTGTGATTTCATTGCTTTTAAATTCATTATTTGTATCGTTATCACATCCATCATAACGGTTTAGTATACATGAAATTATATAGATAATAGAAATTTTCATGATTTTAAAATTTGGGTTGTTTTTTGGTTCACATATGAAGTGGGGACTATGGGGGCAATGAAAATTCATGAGAATTTTTAATTCCCGCCAAATGTAGGAATTTATTTATCAACCCTTCCCTTGGTCACTCCCAATTCCTACATAAATTCCTATGAATTACAAATTCCCTTATGACTACCAAACAATTTAGATTTATTTCTTGGAATTTCGTAAGGGAATTAATTTCGCACAAATTGTAAATTCTTATGAGAATTTAATTCCCTTTGCAACCAAACAGGTGTAGGCGGGATGAGCGTGTATTAGATTTGACAACCCCACTGTAAAAGGTTTTTATATTGAAAATAATTTTGAAAGCAGTCGCCAACAATTCTTTTTAGGAAGAATCATAAACCTAATTGGATATGCGAAAATCTTATGGAAAAATTAGGGACTTATGCAATGTAGATTTCCCCGTCATGACTCCATAGATGGTCAAAGTGAACCAAAGATTGATTTCATGGATGAGGGTACAATACAGTTATGAATTGTATTACCCATTACTGGCCTCTACTGAATATCGATTCATTATAGATTTTATGGCAAAGAATAATCACATAATATTTTTATACATCCTAAAAGTAATTTAGTCTAGATTGGTTCAGAAAAGACATGAAAAGACTTATTTTTAGTGATATGCTATTATGCAATCAATATCCCATGGAACATAACAGGTTGTCCAAAGTAATATGATTGATGTTAGAGCAATTGCTTAGGTTTTGATTAACAAAACTAACACATGGGTGATAAAAATCATGTATGACAATCGTATAAGATGTATAGAATATAGGAAGTATACTAATAAATGCACGCATAACAATAATATAAAATAAAGTATAGAAAAAGGATTAGAATCTACAGTAGGACGATTTTATACTAAAGATCTAACTCATGAAAGAAACAATTAGTAATTTTAATATAAAAATAGAGAATTTATTCGAGGACCCCACAGGATTTCACCTATGCGGTTTAGATTGAAGAGTACAACGACCTTTACACGGAGCAATCGTGAAACCAAGAACGCAATGTGATTAGGAATTGATTGAAAGTATCGAAAGTATTTTTGTGTTTGAATATTTCGAGAATCAAACTGTATTCTTCTTAAGGATTTTTTTCGTATTTGTAAAATAACAAAAACCCCCCGTAATTCGGGAAATCAGGAGTATTTATAGGCAGAATGACACTGCGCCTAGTGAAGCTAATGTGTCAAGCGCATGACGCAACTCGCGTCATGCGCTTTATCACGCGACATGTCTTGTAAAAAGTGTACCTGTGCCACGCGTTTTAAAAAAGATAAGAAAGAAACTCCGCGTTTCACATAGAGAACTGGGCTTGACGCAGGACTCCGAATGAGTCATAAATCCACATGTCAGGTGCAGATTGGTGCACCTGGCACAGGTGGACAGACCTTAGCCTAACACATAGACATGCGCCAAGCACAAGTTGATGCGCTCAACCCACCAGCACGGCTCCCGACGTGCCTTCGCCAGCTTTATCTAAAATGCGTTTAAAAGATTTATTTTATTCTTTAGTTACGGATATTGATTTTATGGGATAAAATATGATTTTAACTATATAAAAAACTATCTTTTTAAAATATAAAAGAAATTAATTAATTGTCAATTTATTGGCCTTTTCAAAGAATTGGACACAAACTACAATTAATTATCATGAATAATTAATTGGGCTTTAGAATATCATTTCAAAACACAATTTCGAAGTGGTTGTTTAGATTGTTCTTCCATTGGGTGGCGCCGACAAATACAGTGGTATGTTTCATCATTGGGTCCTTAAATGGGGAGACACGATTATGTGTCTACAGAAGCCCCCACTTTGACTAAGGTTCAGGAAACCGATAGTCAAAGTATACAGTGTCAGGACGAAGGACGATTATAAACGCTATACGGTTTAGAACTGAACTATAACAGCTGGTCTCTGCAAAACAAAGTTAGTATGCAGAACAATAACTACAAGAAATGTAATTACCTGCAAAAGAAGATGTTAGCAGATAGGTGAGAACAACTCAGATAAGCACATAATGATGCAAAGATGCAAGCTTAGACACTCTAAAGATGCATGAGACGCTATGCAAAGCTAAGGGTTGACAAGTCATGCAATGTCAGGTTTATGCAAGATTATAATATATGAAATGAAAGTCAAGGTTTTGCAAGGCAGCAATGCAAGGTCATGATTTGGAAAGGCTAGAAGATGTCGATATGTAGAATGATAGAATAATTAGAAACGCATAGAATGATTTTCGAAAATCATTTTGAGTAAATAATCAGGGTTTGTAAACGAGGTCCACAGATTACAACTTTCCTGGAGTTTAATTTAAATTAGAGTAACCACCACCCGTATAGGAAACCCCTACTTTGGGTGAGCTTGCCTTGAATTGGGCTTGAGCCTTAATTGAAATGTACTGGATCTGATATTGAAATGTAGTTGATCTTATCTTGAACATTGAAATTTTTTGCTGGGGATTCTTCTTTGGGAATTTAATATAGGCAAATTCAAATATCACCAGAAACCATGGAATGATCGGATAGTCCTTCAGGGAAAAGGGAACTTGGATTGAAAAATGAAAGTTTAAATCTATGACTCAAATATATGTAGTTAGGAAAAGGCTTTAACGAGGCTAGGTGCAGAATCGTGTCTATGTCGGGATATACAAAGAGATTATGCTCATGAACTCTAGAAAATCAAATCATTAAAACTTGATGATGTACTTCTAGTTCTATAATGCTTCTAGTTTAATCATCGGAAGTTGCGAAATACTTGTGGTGGTTAGATTAGTTTAGAATCGATATTCGGCCTAGTTCAATGTTGATTAAAAGTATGGAAGTATAGGGGAGTTTGGCTACTTGAATTCCTACAGTTAATCTATCTAATCAATCTTGGATTTATGAAATTCGAAGCATAATCAAGGTTAAGAAATTATAAATCTCTGAAAGTAATATGAGCGTAAAGTGGAATTACTTGTCATCACTTGTAAATATAGGATAGATTTATCTTTAGTAGTTTTTAATTTCATAAAAACATTTCGTAAACCCCCCATGAACAATGTGTATATGTATGTATTAGTAAATAACATGTATATAATAGTTAATTACTCTAAATTAGTTGAACTTAGATTTTAGGATTATAAACCTCTCCGTGGGATCGACCTTATTTATCGCTGTACTAAACTTAGATAATATTAATGTGGATAAAATAAGGTTTTAATTTGTACGCATAACAACACGTACCACTTGATTACTTTTCTTTTATTGAAGAGGTCGGACCTCGAGATGAGGAGTCCTACGTATTCTTTCGGAATCAAACCATTCGTAGTTGCCGATCTGTTTTTCTTTATTATTATTTTTTATGCCCTAACGTTTGCCTAGGCTTCCCTTTCGGGTTTTTTAGTCTAACGGGCTTGGACATACCTTGAAGAAGGATTTAAGTTAATGAGAGGTTGAAAGTCGTTAGGTTTGAGGAAGATTTAATTGGATGGGCTAAGGTGGCATCATGGACTTGAATTATATAGGCCAAGGTTTTGATTGGTTGAAGGATTTGAATGAGGGGTAAAACTTGTGTGCAAGCCCCCTAGCTTAACTTTTTATTTCATTTTTGCCTTTGGCTCTTTCTTTTACCACTCTTTTCATTTTGTCTTGTGCGTTTTCTTTTGCTTTTATCTTCTTCTTTTTTCGCACTTTGAGATTTTTTTACTTTATTTTTATATTTTTGCCTGGCATTGATGTTTTTTTATCTAGTATGGCTTGCACACAAGTTTGGTTTAGGGTATTGGAAGGTTTGAAGGATTTTATGGAGTTTTAAATTGAAAGACTATTTGGCTAAAGGAGATGATGGTTTAAAGGATTTTTGCTTTTTCTTGGTTGTATGTGGATGACCTATGAAAGTTAATGGAAAGGAGAGGGAAATAACCCCTTATCCAATGTATGTCCTTTTTTATTTTAGATCTCCTTTTATTATTATTAGTCAAGTTCATTAGGTGATTTAAGTTTCATCGTTGAATTAGAAGCATAAATGATGTTGAAAGGCAATGAAAATAAAAATAAAAATGAAATGAAATGAAAAATGGAAAGGCTGTGATAAATGAATTCCTATAGTGACATAGACTCGATGGGAAAGGATAAAAATTGCTTAGGGTAAAGGACTATCTGACTTATCCTAGGAAGCCAGAAATAAAAAAACTAAGCCTGTTGAATTGTTGAGCACTGCCTGAGGGGTTGCTGGTGATGCTGATTCTCGTTGTAGCAAGTATTAGTAGTCTATTGTCATCGACCATTTTTGTAGTGCATTTGTGGGATCCAACACTACATGTAAGATGTTCATTTTTATGTTTGAATTTGCAATAGAAATATAGGTTGAATCTTTTGAATTATCTTTTAAGTGCAGAGTTTGGAGTAGCCCAGTAAAAGTGATCGTGCCTCTATTGTGAAGGCGGTAGACCCTATGGAAGTGATTGCGCCTTTATTGTGAAGGCGGTCAAAAGTAGACTCATGACTCTTAATGAAATCAAGGTGGTGATAGTGTGCTTGATGAGCTTTAGAGTAGGCTCAACTTTTTGTCCTCGTTTAGGCATTCCAAAGTTGTAATCTCTCGACCAGTCATGCACAGATTCGAGTGAAACTCGCTTATAAGTTTCAATAAATGATTTTCGAACTAGAGATGAGAAATGAAAATGGAAATGTAAAAGGGAAGAATGACAAATGAAAATGAGAGATGAGCAATGAAGTTGAAAGTGTAAACGAGAAACAATTAGAAATGGGTATGATTCTGGTTATGATGGCGACATGGGCCTAACTATATGCATATGCAGATGTGAACTAGTCTGAACTGGACTATGTAAGCAAAATGGACTGAATGACTAGGATTTTATGCTAGTTTCACTAGACTTAATGGATTGCCTTTATGGACTTATGGGTGATTTGCCTCACTAGACCTAATGATTTCGGGACATTATGGACTTAGGGTAGACTAGCTTTGCTAGACTCGAGGATGCGGAGTGCTATAGATGTAAGGTAGGAGTAGCTTCGCTAATCTCGAAGGGTGCCTTTATGGTCGTGGGGATGACTAGCTTCGCTAGTTCAAGGTACTGTTATGGTCTTATAGGGTGTCGTTATGGATTTAAAGGGTGTCGTGATGGACTTACAAGGTGTCATTATAGACTTAAAGGGTGTCGTTATGGTCTTAAAGGATGTCGCTATGGTCTTATAGGGTGTCGTTATGGACTTAAAGGGTATCGTTATGGTCTAATCTGGTGCCGTTATGAACTTAAAGGGTGTCGTTATGGTCTTATAGGATGTCATTATGGACTTACAAGGTGCTAGCTTCGATAGACTTAATGGTTCGGACTTCATCCTATATGGTTTGCAATTCGACTTGATTAGACTTAGTAAACAAGTTGCGCCTTATATGGACCTAATTTTGGACTTAGTCCTAAATTGGTTTGAATTAGACTGGGAGATACACATGAGCTTGACATTAACTTGAATAAACTTGGACTGGGATTGACATAGACTAGGGTTCACCTAGATTTGACTTGAATTAGACTTATATGGGCCTAAGATGGACTCTAATGATAGCGATCCTAATATGAATGCATGGACTCAAATTAGATGGACCTAATATGAATGCAAAATGGACTCTAATTCATAGGGGCGTAATATGAACGCAAGTGAACTGGGCTGTAATGCATACGGGCCTAAAATGTATGCAAGATGGATTGGAGCTGGTTGATTGAATTGAATGATGGTGTTTGGACTAAGCTTAACATTTTCGAAGTTAACTTTTGAAAGGAACCCCTTTTTTTATCTTTCGTTAGGAAAAGATGATGGATGAACTTTGAAAATATTTTTTTAATGTCATGGTATGATCATAATTAGTAAATGTTCTCGAAAAAGAAAAAGGTATAATATAAGAGGGTGTAGGATTGATTTTGAAAAATGTATATTTTTTGAAATTGATGAGTATGGTAAGGTAAGATTGACAGGGATAGTAGGAATGGAAAGGAAAGAGGTAGACATGCATGACAACTTTAACTCTACAATGACCACTTTAGATGCACTTTTTAGGAGAGGCTCGACCTTGCATGAAAGCATTGATTTTTTTGAATTAGGTGATACCTTTTATTAGACTATGCACTACGTGAATGCAGACAGACAAACATAGGACTAAACGTAGGATCGTCCATTACGACGACTAAATCGATGAAAAACACGCGACGCATAGATTGTGTGCCGCGTAGTGCATAGTTGTGCATCTGACATGGGAGTGGTGCGCTAGGCACAACATAATGTGCGTGGCACACTACTCCCTGACACATATTTCGGGGGTTTAGGCGATGTATTGGGAAATTAACAATGTTTTTTGTTTGTTAGATACGATTTTAGGAAAGACGCATAATAATGACAATTTGACAAGATAATAACATGCAAGAATTGCAGTCATAGGCAAATGTCATATAACATGGATGCAAAAGTTCCAACCTAAAGTCCAATTCTATGTCTGAAACTATTGGTCAGGTTTAGATTCAATTTGAAAAGGGTCCATGACTAAGAGATTGATCCCATACTTCGTACCCCTACTTAAAGAGGTGTCCACATGTAAGACGCACTCCACTTCTTAAGTCACGAATAAGAGAACAATGCCATGGTTGGGTTGGTTTGCTTGTAACTACGATCCAACACTATCGCTCAGGAAATATTTTGGAAGGACAAAGCGCAAACCTCTCGAGGTGACCTCACACATAGAACTTGTGTTAATGAGACAAGGTAGATTGTCATTATGGTGGCTGATCAAAAACCATGGACATACAAAATAATATATTATTCAAAGTCAGAAAATTAAGAATGAATCGTATTTTTCAAGTTTCACCCACTCATTTTAAAAAAATAATTTTTCAAAATCCTACCTAGTGAAGTCTCCAAATTGTAGGCGTGTTTTCATTTTGCCTACGCCAGATGAGCGCGTATTAGATTTGACTACCCCACTGTAAAGATTTTTGTATTGAAACTCGTTTTGAAAGAAGTCGCCAACAATTATTTTTAAGAAGAATCATAAACGTAATTGGATATGGAAAAATCGTTGGGACAAATACGGACTTAACTAATATATATTTCCCCATCATGACTCCATAGATGGTCAAAGTGAACCAAAGATTGAGTTCGGGAGTAAGGGTACAGTACAATCAGGAATTATATTGCCCATTGATGGCCTCTACTTAATAACGATTCATTACAAACTATATTCCAAAGAATCATCATATAATATTTCTATACAACCTAAAAATAATTTAGTTTGCTAGATTGGTTTAGGAAACACATAAAAAGACTATTTTTTAGTGATATGCTATTATTCAATCAATATCACATGGAACCTAACAGGTTGTCCAAATTAATCTGATTAATATTAGAGCAATTCTTTAGGGCTTGATTAATAAAAATAACACGTGATTGAGAAAAATCATGCAGGACAATCATATAAGATGTATAGAATAATCAGGCAAGTATGATAATATAGAGGTACGCATAACAATTTTATAAATAAATTATAGAAAAGGGATTAGAATATACAGTAGGACGATTGTATACTAAAGATCTACAACCTGAAAGAAATAATTAGTAACTTCAATATAAAAATAGAGAATTTATTCAAGGATCCTCAGCATTATACCTATTCGGTTTAGATTGAAGAGTACCACGACCTTTAGGCGGAGCAATCGTGGAACCAATAACACAGTGTGATTAGGAATTAATTGTAAGTATTGAAAGTATTTGAGTGTTTGAGTATTTGAGAGCCGAAATGTATTCGTAAGGATTTTTTGTATTTGTAAAATAATACAATTAAAAAGCCTCCCGTAATTCGGAAAATCTGGAGTATTTATACGCAAAACGACACAGCGCCTCGTGCGCCAGCAGCGCCTGGCGCGGCTGAGGTGTCAAGCGTACGACGCAACATGTCCAATAAAAAGCGTACATGTGCCACGCATTTTGAAAAAGTTAAGAAAGAAACTCCGAGTCTTACGTAGAGAACTGCAATTGACACAGGACTCCGAATAAGTCATAACTCCACGTGTCAGGTATAGATTAGTGCACTTGCCACAGGTGGACAAAGCTCCGCCATGCGCAAAGCCCTGGGCCAGGCGTAGGTTGTCTGGCTCTTGATGTAACTTCGCCAGCTTTATTTAAAACGCATTTAAAAGATTTCTTTTATCCTTTAGTTATGCATATCTGATTTTACAGGATAAAAATTAATTTTAAATATATAAATAATATTTTTTAAAAATATTTATTTAATAAAATAAAGCAATTAATTATAAATTAGTTGGGTTTATTAAAGAATTCGGCTCAAAATACAATTAATTATCATGAATAATTAATTGCGCTTTAGAATATCATTTCGAACACACAATTTTGGAGTGGTTCTTTAGATTGCTCTTCCATTGGGTCATGCCGATTAATACCGCGGTATGTTTCATCATTGGATCCTTAAATGGGGAGACACAATTATGTGGCTACAAGAGGCAAGATTGAGCAGATAATTTTTTTTGAAAAACATGGTATACTATCACATAGGAAAAAAAGGAAATATTAACATGAATAATCTAACTTTCACCAGTCTTCTAAAATTAATTCCAACTTTAAATTATTTTAGAATAATATCAACTTTAGGAGTTACCTTTTCAAAATAATCTGAACTATTATTTTTCTATGTATTATAGACCTAAACGAATTAGTGTTGACAAGAAAAGTGATAATTTGATGTATTTTGAGAAGATCCCCATAAAAATTAGGATTATACTGGAACAATCTCAAATTGGTATTATTTTGATAAGAGGTAAAAATTGAGATTATTCATGTATATTTTTATATAAAAAAAGAAGCCACCTTATTATATCATAATGAGCGAGTTAGATTTTATAACAAGTCAAATCGTCCACATATCATCACTCAAAAAACTAAGTGATGCTTATAAGAAAAATCTCTATTATATAAGCTAAGGGAGGAGGTGTGGTGTCCTCCATTGAAGTGATTAGAATACCCTCTAATAATTTTGTTTTTCTTTTTATAAACAATTGGAAAATGAGAATCGATGAAACTTGCCATATGAGTAGGTAAAAAATGAAATATGCAATACCATTAATAACTTGACCAACTAGACTGACACAATCAATTCACGAAATTGATTAGAATCTTCAACCAAAATAAGTTAGTAATATATCGTGATAACATAATATTTCATATTTACAAAGTTCAAACAATTTGGTTTATTAACATTTATAATTGTTAAAGAACTATACTAAAGTCTCTGTAAATAAATTATTAAATCATCGACCAAAAATTTTTCAGTGACAGTATTAAATAGTTAAAAATCATTAACCTTTAATTTAAAAAGATAATAACATCTACAAAAGAACCTCAATAGTTTGCATCACTACCAAAATAATTTTAGATAAAAAGAAGATGTTCATTTGTAAATACTTACATAAAATTATCGACGCACGCATCGCGTGCATATGTAACTAGTATTGATGAAGTCAAGTGAGCATAGATCACTCTTGTACAACGATGTTGGTGCAACAACGTTGGCTCTGGGATGTGTTTCAGTTTTGTCGTTCTTAGTGCAAGTAATTTTTTGAATCCAACACTAATTTGCTTTTACTATAACTAAATTCACTTTAAAATAGCATATTTTTGTTTTGTTTTTGACATATTCAATGGTGATAAATATGGTTATTTTGTATGATTTTTTATTTTGTTTTATATTCCAAGTACTTTTATCTTCCAATGGAGAAAATAGTAAACGTTGTTCATAACATATGTGTTTGTTTGTTTTATGTATGGAGCAGGTCTTTGGATTTTAATGGCTTCTAATTTTTCTCTTCCTCTCTTGTTGGTAACATTTTCAAATTTCTTTTCCTTTTTCTTTGATTAAGAGTTCAATGCTGGAAATGCCCTGATCTCAGCTTGTTACTTGTTAACGTTGGGAGCTTGAATATATTTGTTTAACTACTAATATGAGCTACATTTTTGGGAAAATGTTTATGTTTCCTGTACATTGTAGTACATTCTTATCAAATATTTTCTTCTCTATGTGGGCATTCTAAATCAACATTTTCTTTCATATACATTGTTCTTAAAAAATTTTATGTCTGTCAAACTCGTATATGCATTGGCTTTAAGCGCAACTCCACATCTCTTGGAAGTCCCCTCTTTTACCTGATTATCAACATCAATTTGAGCACAACTTAGATTTGTATTGATTTCAGCTCATTCTCTCACATAAAAACTGATTTATCAACTTATATAACAAATCATGCAATCACTTTGCTGCCACTTTAGTGGATAGCTGGAAAGCATTGCACCTTAGTAGTACGCCTGCCTTGGTGTATGTAAATGAAACACTAAATCATAAATTGATTTTAGTGGGATGTTCTTTACCTTCGTGATTTTATGTGTTGCATGTATGCTTGTGCCCATTCTTACCCTTGTTGCAGCCACATGATGCTCTAATTGATTGAATTAGGATTTCCTTTTTATGGTACTTCGAGGTGCTTATAGAGTTTTGAATTTAATGACCTTGATCTTTCTAACTTCTGAATCAGCAAACGAGTATAGACTTTAGGTAAGTTCGTTAGCATTTAGAATCTATTGTTGTAAGTTTTGTGTGTTTGTGCAACATTATGATCCCGCTCACTTCTTTCTGGCCTACTATAAGAAATTTATTTCATAGCTGTTGCTCAATTCTTTCTGATTTATATTTTCTAGAAGCTTCAAACTAGACTCATGACCAATAGGAGCCACTGTCAAGTGTCAATTACATTTCATTACAATACGTAAAATGTTATGATTCTTTAAATACGTAATTATGTTGAGTCTTTTTTTCAGATTCATGGTTCATCGCAAGGACGTCAAGAAACTGAAAAAGCATCACGTAAGGTGGAACAACAAGAAATTGAAATAAGTGTATACCACATGTATGACATATTTCAATTGAAATAGTTATGTGATTTGTTGATTGATTTGAACTTTTTCATGACAATGTCCTCTTCAACCCCATACTCGAAGGATTATTGTAGATATTATGTTTGTCATTACATGCTTGAAACAATTGCAAGTAGAGGGCCATTTATTCCTGAGGTAACTTCATAACTCATTAATAACATCTAATAATAATTTGGAAAAATCTCAATGGTACTCCCTCTTCCTCCGGCACGTGATGTTTAATTCCCTTTTTGGACATTATTAAATGTGCTATGATAGTTTATGAATGCAGTTTCCATTTTGGTTATAGTTTTCAAAAATTCATATATTATATCCTAGTTCTAATCGATTTGTTATCATTGAGTTTGTGTATAAGAATCTTATAAAATATGTATACCTTAGTTCTGATTATAATTATAATTATAATTATTTGAGATTATTTTGCAGTACTTTTCTAGGATTCCCAACACTTATTTGTGAGAGATGATTGACGATCTCAGAGATATATGGGTGAAATATTTAAACATCCAAACACAAGATTATGGAGGTCGAAGACGACAGTTAAGTTTGAATTGAATATATTATTTGATTATTTTAGAAATTTAGTTTTAATAGATAGCATCATATTATATGAACTTTTTATAAGACATAATTGGAAGAAAATTATTCTTTATTGAGAGCTCTCGATATAAATTAAATGTAGCAAATATTTTTTTTGACATGATGAATAAAGCAAGCAGGAATATCTATTTAATAATATTATTGTAGCTATTTATATAATGTTTTATATAAAAAAAACTGTATATACAAGGAGCCGTAAATACAGGAACAATTTCATGATAATTTATGTATAATGTAACATTTTAATATAAACAAATTCTATTAAAACTAAGAAACCGGTTGTGGTCAATAACTGGTCTTAAAGGGTAAGGTAAGGAGACTGGTTTGAAATTTTAACTGGTCTCCTAACCTCTTTACATATTATATGTACGGTTACCTAAGAAAATGGTTTTACATGTCAACTGGTCTCCCAAATAAACAAAGAAACCATGCATTATAACCGGTCTCCTAACCTAGGACACATGTGAGATGGAAACCTATTGTAGTCCGATTTCCTAGGTCATTTTCAACTGGTTTCCTAGGCTTTTTTGTAGTAGTTATTGGCGGCCAATATTATGTCGGAGCAAGACAATTTCTGGCATATTGTTTGGACATTGGTGTCATTTATGATATGAATTGCACCCATGACAAGAGTTAGTGATGTTTTAACTATTAGTTTAAAGGTGGTGTTGCTTCTTACATCCAATTTCATAATTGGTGATATTGAGGTCAATTTTGATAATTTTTTTTAATCCTTTTGCCTGTTTTATTCTTCTTTATGTTTTTCTTCCAATTTCGCCAAAAAAGATTGTGATTAATTAATTTTGTCTTTATCTCTTATACCCACAAGTTAAGTGGTAAATTTTATGTTGTTTACCTTATTTTATTGGTCTTCTTCTTTTAAGCATAATCAAATATTACTCTACCCTTTTCTCTTTTCTTATTGATGGAATTTTAATTTAAATTTGAGTGTTGGACCATGTAATATATATTATTATGTGTTGTACTCTTTTTGGTTTGGGCCTATTAATGTATAGCTTGTTACTTCAGTCCACCCGGCCTTGGGCCTTTACATAGCATTAGGGTTGTATCATTTATATAGCTTCGATTTGGCAATATACGAGATACGAATTGATTCCATATCTACATCATCATCTCTATCCTGCCTTAGCATGGTATCAGAGCCGGAATACTCTCCAGTGTACCTGTAAAACCCCGTCGTTCGAGTCGGAGATCGGAACCTCACCCGCGTGAAGTGTGAACGATCGAGAAAAAACGATGGGCGACGAGAAGCACAAAGCGATAGTCAACATAGGAGAATGGCACATGAATCTGACTTCTCCTTATTACTTGGGAAATATGATTACACATTTCACTTTCACCGGTGACAACTACGTGGCATGGGCTCGTGCCATGACACTTTCACTGAGAGCACGCCGTAAATATGGCTTTGGGAAGCACGATTCCAAAGCCAATTGACCTGATGGGTGTTCTTGATTGGGATACCGTACACTCGATGATTATATCTTGGATTTTGCGGAGTATGGACGCAAAAGTCGCAGGGACAATACCGATGCATGAGAATGTTCGTGATTTATGGGTGTATATTGAGAGGCGGTTTTGTGTGGCCAATGGACCACGTATCCAGCAAATAAAAATCGCGATCTCGGACTGCAAACAAGTAGGATCGATGAGTGTCGATGAGTACTACTCGAAACTCATGGGTTATTACGATGAGTTGGCACGATTGAAGCCACTGCCTTCCTGTGAGTGCCACAAGTGTGATTGTGGATTAGTTTCAAAGCTGGCGCGTGATAGGGAAGATGAAATCTTTGATCAGTTTCTTATTGGGCTCGATACTACAACTTACGGGGCTGTTCGTACCAACCTGTTATCTCAGCAGCCCTTGGGTGATATCAACCGAGCTTATCAAACGTTAAAGTAAGAGGAGCACTCGCGGGCCGTTTCTCGCGAGAAAGGAGTAAGTGATGTTCATGCTTTTCATGTCAATTCGGACCGAGACAAGAGTCGTTTAACACGGTTCGATAAATCAAAACTTGTTTGCACTCACTGTAAAAGAAAAGGACATGAAGTCACTACTTGTTTTAAACTGCATGGAAATCCTGAGTGGTACGAGGAGCGCTTGCGTGCGCGTAATTCGGGACGCCTGGATGGGTCTCCTAACAACGGACCTGCTGCTGGTGGTGGTTCTGTCGGTGCAGCAAGCGGTAGTGGTGGTGGAAGTACTGCTGGGGCAGCGCGTGGTCCAGGGGGGGTGCGTGCTCACATAGTGGATGATGGTGCGTTTAGTTCAAATACAGAACGTGGGACTTCCCTTGCGTCTCTCACACAGGAGCAGATTCAAGCTTTGATGACTTTGATTAACACCGAACACAAGTCTAGTGATCGTATGGCAGGTACAGAGTGGATTATTGACACTAGGGCATCCCATCATATAACTGGCAATTTATCTGTCTTAGTGAACGTTCGCAGCATTACAGTTTTTCCAGTTAGCCTTCCTAATGGATGCTCTGCTTCTGCTACAATGAGGGGAGATGTCTATCTTACTGATGATCTTGTCTTACATCATGTTCTATTTGTCCCTGATTTTCAGTGTCATTTGATTTATGTGTCTCATTTGCTAGCTGATAATGATTGTATCATTCAATTCACATCTACTTTATGTGCTATAGAGGACCGGTCCTCGAGGACTCTGATTGGAGCAGGTGAACGGCGAGGGGGCTTTACTATTTCAGGACGGTGGCCATGGTGCATGCTGCTAGTGTTGCTGACTTGAGTATCTTTGACTTGTGGCATCAAAGGTTAGGCCGTCCATCGGAACGAGTAGTGAAGCTGCTTCCTGCTTTTCGTTCTAGTCATGATAGGAAGAAATTAAATAATGTTGTGAGGTTTGTCCTATGGCCAAACAAACCCGTGACTGTTTTCCTAGTAGTACTCATAAAGCCATTAGATTGTTTGAACTGGTTCATTGTGATTTGTGGGGTCCATATAGTAGTGTGCCTTCCTCTTGTGGTGTTGTTTACTTCTTGACTCTTGTTGATGATTATTCCCGTGCTGTTTGGGTTTATTTATTGCACAATAAAACTCAGGTTTATAAGTATTTCCTATCTTTCTTTGCTATGGTTAAGCGTCAATTTGCTACTAATGTTCAGATTGTTAGAAGTGATAATGGGACTGAATTTCAATGCATGCTTCCTTTCTTTGATCAAAGTGGTATTTTGTTTCAAACTTCTTGTACTGGGACGCCTCAACAAAATGGGAGAGTTGAGCGTAAACATCAACATAAACTCAATGTTAGCCGAGCTTTAATGTTTTAAGCCAATCTACCTGTTGAGTTTTGGGGTGAGTGTGTTCTTACTGCCGTTCATCTTATTAATCGAACTCCGTCTGGGGTGTTGGGTAACAAAACTCCATATGAAATGATCTTTGGTCATGAACCAGATTTTGAGGCTTTGATGGTGTTTGGGTAACTGTGTTTTGCTCATAATAAAAAATCTAAAGGAAAATAAGTTCGCTTCCCGCAGTCGTAAATGTATTTTCATTAGTTATGCAACGAGGAAAAAGGGATGGAAGTTGAAGGATTTGGAGACTGGAGTGATTTTTGTGTCCCATGATGTTTTATTTTTTGAAACTTATTTTCCTTATTCTACTCCCTCTTTTCTCCTACTACTGAACCTTCTGGCCCTGCTGATTTCCATCTTCTTGAGTCCACTAACCCCTCTCCACAATATCCCCTTCCAGCCCAATCCTCCGGCCCCTCTCCCGAATCCCTACCTGCCCCCAATACCAACCCAGGCCCATCTGGTTTGAACCAGCCCAACCCCTCTCCCGCGGATCTCCCTCAATCCGCTTCCTCTAACGCGGACCTACCTCCCTCTGACGTAGACTCCTCTACCGCGTCCCCAGCCCAGCCCACGCGGATCCTGCTCAATATCGTCGCCTTGTGGGCCGCTTAATCTATTTGGCCTTCACTTGCCCGGATTTGGCATATGTTGTTCATGTGTTAGCTCAGTTTATGCATCAGCCTCGTCACCAGCATCGGGATGCTGCTCTCCGCGTAGTGTGTTACTTGAAGGGGTGCCCAGGGCAGGGCATCATCCTTTCTTCACTATGTGACTTACAGTTGACCACTTGGTGTGACTCGGATTGGGCCAGCTGTCCTTTGACTCGTTGCTCTGTTACGGGATGGATTGTTTTTCTTGGTTCATCTCCCATCTGCTGGAAAACTCGGAAATAACACATTGTCTCTCGTTCCTCTACCGAAGCTGAATATCGTTCGATGGCGGATATTACCGCTGAACTCAAATGGTTACGAGCTCTTCTTGGTAACCTTGGTGTATCTCACTCACAACCCATTGCTCTTTTCTGTGACAACAAGTCTGCTCTTTATGTTCTCAAAATCCCGTCTTCCATGAATGCACTAAGCACATTAAGGTTGATTTTTACTATATACGGGATGCGATTCAGGATGGTATTATTACTACTGCCTATGTGCCCACTATGGAGCAACTAGCCGACTGTTTCACTAAAGCTCTTGGTGTTCGTCAATTTCGATTTCTCATAGGCAAGTTGGGCATTGGCGATCCCCATGCTCCCACTTGAGGTATATTGTTATGTGTTGTACTCTATTTGGTATGGGCCTATTACTGTATAGCTTGTTACTTCAGTCCACACGGCCTTGGGCCTTTACATAGCATTAGGGTTGTATCATTTATATAGCTTCGGTATGGCAATATACGAGATACGAATTGATCCCATATCTACATCATCTCTATCCTTCCTTGGCAATGAGTCTCGTAGCTTCCTTGTTTAATCATTGTGGAGTACAATATATATTCTTTTGATGTCCATTTTTCACACTTGCAGGCTGGAGCATGTATATGGTGGCTTTATTTCAAGAGTTTATATTGCTCTTCTTAGTTTAAGTATTGAAGTTCTTTTGGGGGATAAGATAGGAAAAGTATAGAATAAAATAATTATAAGTCAAAGGGGTGGTGCTGATTGCACACAAGTCATAGTTGGTGCTACTAAAGCCAGTTTCATCATATTAAAATGGTAGAGATTCCTCGGTTCGGGTGATGTCATTTATGACACGCGCCGCTCCCAAGTCAATAGTTGTTGATTTATTGGCTATTAGTCAAAACTGATGGTGTTTCTTGCACTTAAACCATAATCGGTGCTATTGAGGCTAATTTTGCCAAAAAAAAACATGTTTCAACATTAGCTTGTTTTGGCGATGAATTAGGCGCTTAATCCAGCTAGCTGTAGGCTTGACTCGTTAGTGTGCTTTTTTCATAGATAAACCTCGTATGTTAAGGCTCTATTTTTTTGGGTTAAACTATATTGAGTTGAAAAACAAAGTTAAATTGAACTAGAGTAAAATTACACCCAAAAGAATAGGGCCTATGTTCTTCATTTTAAAAGATATCTATTACCTGGAGCATATCTTGGGCCTAAAAATTAGTTTTATCCAATTTTTAGACCAAATACCAAACATAGTGATCAATATTGAAAAGGTCCCCCTAAAAATAATTCAATACTTTAACATGATTGTAAAAGTAATTTGAATTTCTCTTAAAAGACTTTTCTTTTGAAAAAAAAATACATGTAAGGTATTGCTTGATGTTTTCAATTCCCTCTACTTTTTATTAATGAAAAAATTAACATGAATAGTTTATATATGAGAGTTACACCATTTAAGTCAAACATTTGATTATTTCTCATTAGTCTCAAATCCCAACTATTGCTCACTATTTTTGTAAACCACTCCGCCA